>NW_026020398.1:1203046-1432343 GCF_900185275.1 Solanum verrucosum
TATTAAATAGTGCAGGGGGTAAAAGGTCCTTTCCAAAGTTCAGTATCGTTACAGCAATTTCGATCAAAGTTCGAATATATTTCACACCTTTTTCCCTAAAATAAATGATAATATGTTAATTAGTAATTATAATTACGACTTTTTTTATGTGGAGTTATGATTTGTATGATCGTCAAAAAGTTAGTTAATTACAATAACTATAATTATGACTTTAGACTGAAAGAATAAACGCATAAAAATCAAATTAATTACATTAACTTCAACTATGACTTTTTACTAAAGTATAAACTCGTAAAAAGTAATTAATGTTTCATTAGTAAGATATTTAATTAGATTAAATTTGTTAGTTCAATTCGTTTTTATTGATATTTTATTTTGAAATATATATTTGTTGATTAATTACAATCATAAAGTAAATGATAGTATGTTAATTAGTAATAATTATAATTATGACTTTTTATATGTGGAGTTATGATTTGTACAATCGTAAAAAAAATAGTTAACTACAGTAACTATAATTATGACTTTTGACTGAAAGAATAAATTCGTAAAAAAAATATTAATTACATTAACTTCAATTACGACTTTTTACTGAAAAAAATAAACTCGTAAAAAATACTTAATGCCTCATTAGTATGATATTTATTTTGATTAAATCTGTTAGTTCAATTCATTTTTTATTGATATTTTATTTTGCAATATATATTTGTTGATTATATCACAATCATAAAATAAATGATAGTATATTAATTAGTAATTATAATTACGACTTTTATATGTGGAGTTATAATTTGTACGATCGTCAAAAAGTTAGTTAATTACAGTAACTATATTTATGACTTTTGACTGAAATAATAAACTCGTAAAAAATAATTAATTACATTAACTTCAACTGTGACTTTTTATTGAAAGAATAAACTCTTAAAAAATAATTAATGCCTCATTAATACGACATTTATTTCGATTAAATCATTTAGTTCAATTCATTTTTTATTGATATTTTATTTTGCAATATATAATTGTTGATTATATCACAATCATAAAGTAAAAGATATTATGTTAATAGTAATTATAATTACGACTTTTTATTTGTGAAGTTATAATTTGTACGATCGTCAAAAAGTTAGTTAATTACAGTAACTATAATTATGACTTTTGACTGAAATAATAAACTCATAAAAAACAATTAATTACATTAACTTCAACTACGACTTTTTAATGAAAGATTAAAATAATTAATGTCTCATTAGTACGATATTTATTTCGATTAAATTTGTTGGTTCAATTCATTTTTATTGATATTTTATTTTGCAATATACATTTGTTGATTATAACACAATCATAAAATAAATGATATTAACTTAACTACAAGTTTTAATTAAAATTATTAAGTTACAAGATAATCAATGTATCTTTCATAAGATAAATTATTTGGATCGAATTTGTTACTTCAACTTCTTTTTTTTATACATATATTTTGCATTAGATGTTTGTTGATATCACCACGATCATAAAAAAAAATAAAAAATAACGACATCGACTATAAGTGCAATTTTTTTTATTGAAATGATAAATATATCTAAAAAGATTATAAATGCATTCTTAATATGATAAATTATTTGGGTCAAATTTGTAAGTTCAACTCCTTATTTATTTTTGTTTGATGTTTTATTTGGCGATAGATGTTTATTGTTTTTAGCACGATCATTAAAATGTGTGTGTGCGCGCGAGTGTGTTTTTTGATAGATATTTATTGATATACAAGTAACACGAGAATAGCACGACCTTATTTAAATAAGATATTTATTAAAAAAGACAACTAATGCATTCTTAATACGATAAATTATTTGGGTTAATTTGTTTGTTCTACTCCTAATTTTCTTAGTTTGATGATATTATTTTTCGCTAAATAACACAAGTGACACGAGAATAGCACATAAAAAGTTGCAATGCCATTATTTTAGACTTAAATTATAAGTAAATTATTGTGTTCGCTCGTTTATTCAAATAAAATAAAGTTTATAAGTAAATGATTGTGTTCGTTATTTTCATATGTTAATTAGTAAATATAACTACGACTTTATATATGTACAATTATGATTTAGTAAGATCGAAAAAATAGTTAATTACAACAATTACAATTATGACTTTTTATATGTAGAGTTATAATACGACCGTCAAAAAAATAGTTATTCACAGAAACTATAATTACAATTACGATTTTTTATATGTGGAGTTATGATTTGTACGATCATAAAAAAATAGTTAACTACAGTAACTAAAATTGTGACTTTTGATTGAAAGAATAAACTCATAAAAAATAATTAATGACATTAACTTCAACTACGACTTTTTACTGAAATAATAAACTCGTAAAAAATAATTAATGCCTCATTAGTATGATATTTATTTTGATTAAATCGGTTCGTTCAATTCATTTTTTATTGATATTTTATTTTACAATATATATTTGTTGATTATTCACAATCATAAAATAAATGATAGTATGTTAATAGTAATTATAATTACATCTTTTTATATGTGGAGTTATGATTTGTATGATCGTCAAAAAGTTAGTTAATTACAGTAACTATAATTAATAAACGCGTAAAAAATAATTAATTACATTAACTTCAACTACGACTTTTTACTAAAAGTATAAAATCGTAAAAAATAATTAATGTCTCATTAGTACGGTATTTAATTCGATTAAATCTGTTAGGTCAATTCATTTTTATTGATATTTAATTTTGCAATATATATTTGTTGATTAATCACAATCATAAAATAAATGATGGTATGTTAATTAGTAATTATAATAAAGAACTTTTATATGTGGAGTTATGATTTGTACAATCGTCAAAAAAATAGTTAACTATAGTAACTATAATTATGCCTTTTGACTAAAAGAATAAATTTGTAAAAACACAATTAATTACATTAACATCAATTACGACTTTTTACTGAAAGAATAAATTCATAAAAAATAATTAATGCCTCACTATAGTATGATATTTATTTCGATTAAATCTTTTAGATTTATTCGTTTTTATTGATATTTTATTTTGCAATATATATTTGTTGATTATATCACAATCATAAAATCAATGATAGTATGTTAATTAGTAATTATAATTACGTCTTTTTATATGTGGAGTTATAATTTGTACGATCGTCAAAAAATTAGTTAATTACAGTAACTATAATTATGACTTTAGACGGAAATAATAAACTCATACAAAAATAATTAATTACATTAATTTAAACTATGACTTTTTATTGAAAGAATAAACTCTTAAAAACTAATTAATGCCTCAATAGTACGATATTTATTTCGATTAAATATGTTAGTTCAATTCATTTTTTATTGATATTTTATTTTGTAATATATATTTTTTGATTATATCACAATCATAAAACAAATGATACTATGTTAATTAGTAATTATAATTACGACTTTTTATATGTGAAGTTATAATTTGTAGGATCGTCAAAAAATTAGTTAATTACAGTAACTATAATTATGACTTTTGACTGAAAGAATAAACCCATAAAAAATAACTAATGTCTCATTAGTACGATAGTTATTTCTATTAAATCTGTTGGTTCAATGCATTTTTATTGTTATTTTATTTTGCAATATATTTGTTGATTGTATCACAATCATAAAATAAATGATATTAACTTAAGTACAAGTTTTAATTAAAATTATAAAGTCAGTTACAAGATAATCATTGTATCTATCATAGGATAAATTATTTGTATCGAATTTGTTACTTCAACTTCTTTATTTTATACATATATTTTGCATTAAATGTTTGCTGATATCAGCCCGATCACCAAAAAAATAAATAACTACATCAACTATAAGTGCAACTTCGTTTTTATTGAAATGATAAATATATCTAAAAGATTATAAATGCATTCTTAATACGATAAATTATTTGGGTCAAATTTGTAAGTTCAACTCCTTATTTGTTTTTGTTTGATGTTTTATTTTGCGATAGATGTATATTGTTTTTAGCACGATCATTCAAATGTGTGTGTGCGCACGTGTGTGCGTGCGTGCGTGTGTTTTTGGATAGATATTTATTGATATACATAAGTAACACGAGAATAGCACGACCTTTATTGAAATGATAGATTTATTAAAAAAGATAACTAATGCATTCTTAATACGATAAATTATTTGGGTTAATTTGTTTGTTCCACTCTTAATTTTCTTAGTTTGATGTTATAATTTTTCGCTAAATAACACAAGTGACACGAGAATAGCACATAAAAAGTTGAAATGTCATTATTTTAGATTTAAATTATAAGTAAATTATTGTGTTCCCCCGTTTATTCAAATAAAATAAAGTTTATAAGTAAATGACTGTGTTCTCTATTTTCACATGTTATTTAGTAACTATAACTACAACTTTATATATGTAGAGTTATGATTTAGTAAGACCGAAAAAATAGTTAATTACAGTAATTACAATTACGACTTTTTATATGTAGAGTTATAATACGATCATAAAAAAATAGTTATTCACAGTAAATAAAATTATAATTACGACTTTTTATATGTGGAGTTATGATTTGTACGATCGTAAAAAAATAGTTAATTACAATAACTATAATTATGACTTTTGATTGAAAGAAGAAACTCGTAAAAAATAATTAATGATATTAACTTCAACTACGACTTTTTACGACTTTTTACTGAAAGAATAAACTCGTAAAAAATAATTAATGCCTCATTAGTATGATATTTATTTCGATTAAATCGGTTAATTCAATTCATTTTTTATTAATATTTTATTTTGCAATATATATTTATTGATTATTCACAATCATAAAATAAATGATAGTATGTTAGTTAGTAATTATAATTACGATTTTTTATATGTTGAGTTATGATTTGAATGATCGTCAAAAAGTTAGTTAATTACAGTAACTATAATTGTGACTTTTGACTGAAAGAATAAACGTGTAAAAAACAATTAATTACATTAACTTCAACTACCACTTTGTATTGAAAGTATAAACTCGTAAAAAATAATTAATGTCTCATTAGTACGATATTTAATTTGATTAAATCTGTTAGTTCAATTCGTTTATATTGATATTTTATTTTGCAATATATATTTGTTGATTAATCACAATCATAAAATAAATGATAGTATGTTAATTAGTAATTATAATTACGACTGTTTATATGTAGATTTATGATTTGTATGATCGTAAAAATATATATAACTACATTAACTATAATTATGCCTTTAGACTAAAAGAATAAATTCGTAAAAAAATAATTAATTACATTAATTTCAAATACGACTTTTTACTGAAGGAATAAACTCGTAAAAAGTAATTAATGCATCATTAGTATGATATTTATTTCAATTAAATCTGTTAATTCAAATCATTTTTTATTGATATTTTATTTGCAATATATATTTGTTGATTATATCACAATCATAAAATAAATGATTGTATGTGAATTAGTAATTATAATTACGACTTTTTATATGTGGAGTTATAATTGTACGATCGTCAAAAAGTTAGTTAATTACAGTAACTATAATTATGACTTTTTACTGAAATTATAAACTCGTAGAAAAACAATTAATTATATTTACTTCAACTACGACTTTTTACTGAAAGAATTAACTCTTAAAAAATAATTAATGTCTCATTAGTACGATTTATTTTGATATTTTATTTTACAACATATATTTGTTGATTATATCACAATCATAAAATAAATGATATTATGTTAATTAGTAATTATAATTATGACGTTTTATATGCGGAGTTATAATTTGTACAATCGTCAAAAAGTTAGTTAATTACAGTAACCATAATTTTGACTTTTGATTGAAATAATAAACTCGTAAAAAACAATTAATCACATTAACTTCAACTACGACTTTTTACAGAAAGAATAAACTCTTAAAAAATAATTAATGTCTAATTAGTAAGATATTTATTTCGATTAAATCTGTTGGTTCAATTCATTTTTATTGATATTTTATTTTGCAACAATTTGTTGATTATATCACAATCATAAAATAAATTATATTAACTTAAGTACAAGTTTTAATTAAAATTATAAAGTTATTTACAAGATAATCAATGTATTTTTCATACGATAAATTATGGATCGAATTTGTTACTTTAACTTCTTTTTTTATATATATATTTTGCATTAGGTGTTCGTTGATATCAGCACGATCATAAAAAAAAAAAAATATCGACATCAACTATAAGTGTAATTTTTTTTTTATTGAAATGATAAATATATCTAAAAAGATTATAAATGCATTCTTAATACGATAAATTATTTTAGTCAAATTTGTAAGTTCAACTCCTTATTTGTTTTTGTTTGATGTTTTATTTTGCGATAGATGTTTTTTTGTGTTTAGCACGATCATTAAAATGTGTGTGTGCGCGCCTGGGTGCGTGCGTGTTTGTGTTTTTTGATAGATATTTATTGATATACATAAGTAACACGAGAATAGCACGACCTTTATGATAGATTTAAAAAAAAAGATAACTAATGCATTCTTAATACAATAAATTATTTGGGTTAATTTGTTTGTTCCAATCTGAATTTTCTTAGTTTAATGTTATTATTTTTCACTAAATAACACAAGTGACACAAGAATAGCACATAAAAAGTTGCAATGTCATTAGTTCAAATTTGAATTATAAGTAAATTATTGTGTTTTCTCATTTATTCAAATAAAATATAGTTTATAAGTAAATGATTGTGTTCGCTATTTTCATATGTTAATTAGTAACTATAACTACGACTTTATATATGTAGAGTTATGATTTAGTAAGACCAAAAAAATAGTTAATTACAGTAATTACAATTACGACTTTTTATATGTAGAGTTATAATACGATCGTCAAAAAAATAGTTATTCATAGTAATTATAATTATAATTACGACTTTGTAACATCTCGCAATTTGAAATAATTAGGAAGAAGCTAATAATTGGAAACAGTCATTTTTGGAAAGAATGAAAATCTGGAAATTTTAAGTTAGAATAAGTTAGAGGTATGTGGAGTTATGATTTGTACGATCGTAAAAAAAATAGTTAAATGCAGTAACTATAATTATGATTTTTGATTGAAAGAATAAACTCGTAACAAACAATTAATGACATTAAGTTCAACTACGACTTTTTACTGAAAGATTAAACTCGTAAAAAATAATTAATGCCTCATTAGTATGATATTTATTTTGATTAAATTGGTTAGTTCAATTCATTTTTTATTGATATTTTATTTTGCAATATATATTTGTTGATTATTCACAATCATAAAATAAATGATACTATGTTAATTAGTCATTATAATTACGACTTTTTATATGTGGAGTTACGATTTGTATGATCGTCAAAAAGTTAGTTAATTATAGTAACTATAACTATGACTTTTGACTGGAAGAATAAACGCGTAAAAAACAGTTAATTATATTAACTTCAACTACGACTTTTTACTGAAAGTATAAACTCGTAAAAAATAATTTATGTCTCATTAGTATGATATTTAATTCGATTAAATTTGTTAGTTCAATTCGTTTTTATTGATATTTTATTTTGCAATATATATTTGTTGATTAATCACAATCATAAAATAAATGATAGTATGTTAATTAGTAATTATAATTACGACTTTTTATATGTGGAGTTATGATTTGTACGATCATAAAAAAATAGTTAACTACAGTAACTATAATTATGCCTTTTTGTCTGAAAGAATAAATTTGTAAAAAAAATAATTATCTACATTAACTTCTATTACGACTTTTTACTGAAAGAATAAACTCATAAAAAATAATTAATTCCTCAGTAGTACAATATTTATTTCAATTAAATCTGTTAGTTCAATTCATTTTTTATTGATATTTTATTTTGCAATATATATATTTGTTGATTATATCACAATCATAAAATAAATGACAGTATGTTAATTAGTAATTATAATTACGACTTTTTATATGTAGTGTTATAATTTGTACCATCGTCAAAAAAATAGTTAATTATAGTAACTATGATTATGACTTTTTACTAAAATAATAAACTCATAAAAATTAATTAATTACATTAACTTCAATTACGACTTTTTATCGAAAGAATAAACTCTTAAATGTCGCAGTCAACTGTTACATCAACATTTTCAAACAAATGATTTTGATCATATTTTTGCTGGAAATTAGCTTATTTTGTCAATTTTAAGTGCGTCATGGACATTACATTCTCTCTGTTTTTGTAATTAGTAACAAAAGAAGCCCTACAAAACCCTACACTCCTACTAGTATAATTATTGGGACCATATTCTATATAGAATTATTGCATTATAACCCCATCATTGTTAATGAACATTTAACTTGACCTTGACCAAATGGATAGAATTTTGTTCCTACACACACATGTATATATTATATATATATACGTATAAAATACAACATATATATCTATGTGTATGTATAATTGCGCATGTATATGTACATGTATACATTATATATATACTATTTTTTAATCCCGATAAGACTTAATGTCGAAATTATACAAAATCAAAGAAAGAGATATATATATATATATATATATATATATATATTTTATTTTTTTTTTATTTTTTTTATTTTTTTATTTTTTTATATTATTATTATTTTTTTATTTTATTTTATTTCAGACGTGAATCAAGAGTTATAGAATTATTTGGAAGTAGAATCACAAATAATATATATTGAGGTATGAACTAGTTTGTTTAAAAAGACTCGTGGTTTGATTATAGAGAGTTAAAAGTGAATTTCGACACAAAATTATTACGAAAAAAATGCATTTACTTTTTATTATTATTGATTTTTTAAAACAAAGATTAAAACATCATAAGATTTCTCAATGTTTTGTTATGTTAAACCCTTTTTCACAAATTTATGTCAACAAAATAAAAAGAAAAATTAGTTGTAAATTGATATTCATCATATCGTTGATTGAAAAATATTAGCACAATAATATATCGAGTATGATCTCACAAAAGAAGTTTAAGGAAGGTAAAATGATTGTTTTCGATAGACCTAGGCTGATGAGAAATTACTATTAGTGACATATTTTATTTTTTTTAAAAGTAGTTGTAAGATTGATATTCTTCATATTTCACTCACCTATTTTTTCTTTTTTGAAGACCTTTGAATTTAATGAATGTAGTATACTACAATTAATTTGCAGTGCATTATTGGTTAAGTTAAAACCCAAAAGGACTTAATTTGACATTGATTAAGTTTTGGTCAAAATAAAATAAAAAATTGTTGAATTGATACCTTGACCATTGCATTGGTTGCTTGACAATAGAGGTAATGTTTAAATTTAAATTTAAACTTAAATTTTATTTTTGATTCCAATATTTGTTAGGGTCCATGGCTAAAAGTTAAAGGTCATTCCAAGTACATTGCACTTTACTCAATTACAAAAGCCAAATACTAACAACTTTATTTTATAATGGTGTATTTTACATGTGATAATTCATCTCTTCATATAAAAATATGATTCCTCAAGAATACCACTTTGTTAACGAAGTATAAATTGTTGTTTACGCAATTCAAAGGATATTTCAAAAACAATTTATACCTTCAGAAGAAAGTAGAAGTAAGACTGAATATATAGTACTTTTTTTAAATTTATTTTATTATATATTTCTCGAAGAGAATTTCTCTGACTTTCCAAATATTAAAAAATATTTTACTTATTTTCAAATAAAATGTTAAGCCGATAGACCAATTATCTTGAAACTACGAGAATATATTGACCGGCAAGTCACCTTCCAAAATGTTTTTATAATTAAAAACATAGAGTAAACCGGATATTATGCAAATTATTGAAACACTATTATTAAATGGTAGCATTTACGATATTATTTTATTTCTGACGTCTCAAAATAATTTATATTTTTTTGTGTTAAAATATTACTGTATTTGTGTGTTGCGTGTGTGTATTTTACAAATTTTAAACTATTTTTAGTTATTCAAATTAGATTTGATGCTTAGTTCTATAGACTTATACATACAAAAACTATTTTAATATTTTTGACATACCACTTCCCTTATCTAAGGATAGTATCAATATCTTGAAGTTTTTTTTAATAATACTTTTATGATTTGTACGAAATTAAATTGTCTCCCATTCAATATGATTTAACTTTTTCCAAAAAATAAATAAATTAATTAAGAATGAGATTTTCCAATTTTCCCATACTTTGTTAGTTAACTTTTTGAAAAATATTTTTTCGCAGAGAAAACAAGCCCAAATAGCATTTCACAATGATTACTGTTCGGCCACCAATGGCGTAGCCAAAAAATTCATAAAGGATATTCAAAATTTAGATAGTAAATATTAAAAAAAATTGATAATTTAATGTATCAAAAAAAGATCAAACTAAGCAATATGTAACTAAATATAAAAACATTTTAATAGAATTAACAAGTGTATGATTCAAAACTAACATAAAGGCAATATAAACTACTATTAAAAGCATAATTTAAAGTAAAAATGTAAAAATAAGGAAATCACAAAAAATTTATCTACATGACTCCATGAATTAAACCTAGGCATCGTGTAGTTTTGTGACCGCCCTAGCCACTTCACTACAATTTTCTTTATTTTTAAAGGTGTTCATAATACTATATATATAAATACAGTAAAATTTATATATATAGTAATTTTCTGACAAAGGATATCCAACTGGTGAATTGGACACTTCAATACAACTATTGCTCTGTCCTTGTTGGCAACACTCCAGCATATTTCATCTTCATTCTCACTCCTGTAGTCTCCATTCCTATCTCCCTTACCCCTGCGTTCCACCTCCGTAATATTTATTTAGATTATATATAACTATTCTTTTTATTTATATATCAAACATAAAAAATAAGTAAAAGGGTCACTTGCAAAATATTTTCCTTCGTACCGAACACATTCTAAAATATTTGAATGTGGGTCCACTGCCGACCAACAAAGAAGAAAAGAGGGTCCACAAGGCACTTTCTTTTTTATGATTGTTCTCTTATAAAGAAAACATGACTGGCAGGCAAAGTTAACTTCCAAAAAATACAAAATCAGAAAAGTTAAAATTTGTGTACAATTTATTCAGTAAGAAAATAAAAGAGTTAAAAAAGAAAAAGATTGATAAAGATATAATAATTTGTTGCCAAATGTCCATTTATTAATAACTTTAAAAGGACCACCCCTTTACCTTTTCTAGCTGTTTTTATTTTTATTTTTCCTTTTTCTCAGTGTGCTATAAAACTCATTTAATTTCGTTTGGTCCAATCTACATCATTTAATTAAATTAAATATGTAGAAATAAATTAGTATATCAAGTGATAAGATTTTAAATCATTGGTCCATTCATTATAGATATTCTTGTGGTAATAGGTATCCATAATCCATGCATTGTTTTCTTTATTTGAAATAAATTTATTTATATATACAACTCATCAAACACAGGGGAACACTCTTTTGACAGAATTTTAAATGACAAAAGTCTTTAGTATTTCGAAACATCTGAATTATCATCGATCTTGTTACTCCATATAATGTTATCTTAGGTCAATAAATATTATACAAAATAAAATGAACAGTATTGAAAGTCTAACTAACTCTTAGAAACATAGGACTTCCAATAAAAATGATACTTTTTTTATAAAATTTAAATTATGAATCAGTCTGCGTCGTTTCTTCATAAGATCAAAAAGTCCTTTGGTAATAGGTATTTTTATTAATCTGACATCAGCCCCTAGTTTCACCTATGCATGGGTCATGGGTGTTTGCATTTAATTTCGAGAAAATTGATTTTAAAATTGGTAATTGAAGAAAAAAAAAGATTTAAATAGTTATATGGGCCATGAGTATTAGTGGATGACGTTTGGGACCAACAATTTGTTGATGTACTCCAATTTCAGATAAGGCTATGGGGCCCATAATGTGGGAGCTACATGTGAGTTAAACTATTACTTCCGTTACAATTTATTTGTCCGATTTTGATTCCATACGAAATAAAAAATAAAGAATTAAAAAAAATTATGATCTTAAATTAATGACATGTGGAATGTATCAAAATATTCATTAATCTTATGATATTAAATATATTATATAGAAAATTGAAATTATTTTCCATATAATATTAAATGTATCAAAATATTCTATAAAAAAATATGATCTTAAATTAATGAACATGTGATACTCTCTTTGTTAATTTTTATTTATCCAATGTTTAAAAAAATATTCATTTTATTTATTAGTTTTAGTATATTAAGAATAAATAAGCTTTTCCTCTATTACCATTAACATTAGTATCACTTATTTACTAGATCATTTATCAAGAATCAAAATTATATATTAATTGATATAGGAGTACATTATTATGATGAGATGTTTAAATTCATTATTAGAGTATCTTTTTAGAAAATGTGATAAATAAAAATGAACCGAAGAAATATCGTTCTAATAAGCCAACGTACGATTTTGTGGCAACAAAAGTTATTAATTACTACGTGTGAATTGTGAATAGAAACCTATCATTTCAAACATCAGTGTGGTTCCCACATGGCTACCAATGACAATGTTTTCACACAGTAAACCACACGTGTAAGTTGTAACACGTGCTAATAATATTTTAATGAGTCGATTGATTCGCGAAAAAATTAATCTCTAAATTATAATTTTAGAAAAGAAATAACTTCATATAAAGGTGGATAAAATAGTATAAAGTTGATGAAATAATATGGGATATTCAAAAATAAATTTATATTTTGATTGATTGAAGATACAAATTTATCTAGAGATGAATTTATTCCTTTAAACAATTACAAAGTAATTTAATTTCAAAATTTGAAATATTATAGCAAGCACATATGTTGTATAATGTGAGATATTTCAATAATTCACTTTATATGGTATAATGTGATGCTCCTAACAAAGAACTGGGTTGTTGAGGATGAGTCAAGTAGGACTAACAAATTCTGGGCCGATAAATTTTTAAAGAAAAGAAGCACATGACATTTTACACAAATTTCAGATTAAATAAGAAGAAAGTGAAGAGCTTTAGAGCTTCTACTCCCTTAATATGAGTAGTCATGCAAAATATGGTATTAGAGCTTGTACTCCCTTAATATGGCGATGGAGAAAACTTCAGTGAGGACGTTGAGTGCCTAAATGGGATTTTACGTGCGCTCCAAACTAAGAGGCCAATGTGATGAGGGTGGCTTCAGTGAGATTGACTGACTTCTATGTTGAAAAGCTTTTGAAGATGAGTTGCACATGACACCTTGGGCAAATTGACATCAGAATGAGAGATAAAAGTGAAAAAAATTATAAGACATAACTCAAGTTTACATGCAAGATACACACTTTTGGAGCTGGATATAAAACAAACTAAAATAAAAACTCATACAAATCTAGATCCAAAACAGACAATATATATCATAAACTTAAATTGTGATACATAATGTAGTTTTCAACTATTAGTGTGACGCCAAAATTGAAGATTAGAAGTTCCATATCGACAAAACACAAGAGAGATGTTGAGTATTTAAGTAAGCAAACCTTACCAACTAGTGACGCGTTTTAAAGCCGTGCGAGCCTAGGCCCAAAGCGGACAATATCACTAGCGGGCTAGACCGTTACAAATGGCATGAGAGTCACTCTTGTGTCGGCCTTATCGATGTGGGCCAAAGTTCAACTGAGTTTCGGCAAATCCCATTCGGTGGGGTAAACCCTAGTGTTGAGTCTAGGCAAATCTCATTCGGTGGGGCAAACCTCAGCGAGGACGCTGAGTCTATAGAGGGGGTGTATGTGACGCCCCAACTTAAGATCAGAAGTCCCACATCGACAAAACATAGGAGAGATGTTGGTATTTAAGTAAGTAGGTCTTACCAACTAGTGACGCATTTTAAAACCGTACGAGGCTAGGTCCAAATCAGACAATATCATTAGTGGGATGAGCCGTCACAATTAGACAGGCCCTTTTTGACATTGGTATTTAAACTAAAAATAAACTTTAATGAATTTGGCGATGAAATGAGGTGTAATTTAAGAATCACGACAAGGTTAAATAAGAAAGGGAAAATTATGCAGAATAACAAACATTTAAGGGAAAAGACATAAATTCTCCTTTGAACTTGTCCCAAAAAGTCAGTTACACGCTTAAATTATCATAGTGACCTATTACACACCTATACTATTCAAAAGTGAATTTTCTAACCCCCTAAAACTGACGTGGCAAAAAATAAAATAAAAATAGGTGCGTCAGTTTAAAAAAAAAGTAAAAAAAATAAATTAAAATCCTCTTTCCTACCCCCACCCCCACACCTCTTCTTCTTCACACCCCACCCATTGTCTTCTTCTTCTTCTTCATTCTTTATTTTTATCACACTTCTTTATTTTTTTTATCACAATCTAAAAGCACAAATTTTTTTATTCGCAATCAGGTTAATTCCCATAGATTTGTTAGTGAATAATAATATTTTATCTAGAAAAGTTTCGGTTGATTGTTTCTATCTTTTTCAATTTTTTTGACTTTGTTAAAGAAATTTTGGTTGTTAATCAATTTTTGGGTTTGGTGGTGATAGCAACTTTATGGGTTTGGTGGTGATGGGTGGCGGGTGGCAAAAATTAAAATAGGTAATTGAAGGTGGTGAAGAAGAAAAAATCGATATTGATAATGGTGGTGGTGATATTTGGTGTTGGGTGACAATGGGTGGGATTTAGTGATGAAGACGATATAATTATTAAAGAATTAAAATAATTAATTTGTGATTAATTAGAGTAAAATATAGATAATAAAAGAAAAGTTAATTAATAAAGAAAACAAAATTAAAAAAATATAATTTTTGACATGGCGCTAATGTAGCGCTGATGTGGCAGCGAGTGTAATACACCACATAATGTGAGAGTGGTGTTACATGTCTCAGGGTGGTAATAAATTCACTTTTGAATAGTAAAGGTGCGTAATAGGTCACCGTGATAGTTTAAACGTGTAACTGACTTTTTGAGACAAGTTCAAGGGGGAATCTATGCCTTTTCCCAACATTTAACCTATATTAGGTACTATAGCTACAGTTTAAGAAAATTGTAATTAGCGGCTACAATTTTCCTTGCTATTCGTTTGATTTGTATGATTCGTCTGTTAGAATTTGTATAATTAGGTTCCTGATTGTATAAATCAGGAATTTCATATATGCTCACCCTAGTTATTTGTATATGATTTATGATATATTCATAATAAATTATCTTGTTTGTATATTAGCAAGCAAAGTATACAAATGAAATTCTAAAAATTCCTAAATGTATAAATACAGAATTCATATATATTTACCATATTTGTATATTCGCAAGCGAAATATGTAAACAAGCCAAAATATACTACCACATTCTCTATAGCAAAGAAAACTATAGTTATGAAGCGTAATTATCAAAACTATAGCTATAAAACCTTATTATGTCTATTATATTTGTTATTTCTAAAATTTTCTCAATAATAAATTTATTTTTATTAGAATAAAGTCAATTTGTTTTTCTTAATAAAAAATAAAAGATGGTAGGTGCGTACAAGACTATTTGACAACTAATTAGTCAATCTCTAAAATTCGAAGACCTTGACTTGACTTAATAATAGGTAAATAAATCCGTTATAATATTTGATATTTATTTAGGACTCACTAAATTCATTTCATGCTAAAAAGCAAGAAATTGCACAATTACTCCTAAAATAGGCTAGTTTTTAAGTTTATTATAAAAAATAACTTAATTTTCAAAATTCAAAATCAAACTTGAAGTTAAAAAGAATGAAAGACTTGTAAAAAATGTCTTAGTAACTTCGACCACAGAGATTTGTTAGCAATGTATAATTGCAAAGCCATCAAAAGCCTAAAGTTTGCAAAAGTAAACCACCCAATAAAACAAAATTAGACCCCAAAAGTAACAAATAAAATAAAGATTTTAAAAAAAAAATGCAAAAATAAAAATTGTAACTAGTCATTATTGGTAGTAATAATAAAAATAAAAATGGTGGTTTCTCTTTCTATGTAGGAACTTTAAAGAGACAATAGTATTGATAACACTATTTTTTATGATTGTTTCTTGAAATGATAGAACCTCTTTCTTTATCTCTACTCATCATATCATTTTTTTTTCTTTATAGACTTTTAAGAACATGGGATTGTAATTAAATAGACTACTACTTGTCTTTGTCAATATTAATTGTATCCATATATGATCGAGATTCTTTCATTTTTAATTATGGTGTCCACTTCAAGTTCATAAGAATACAAAAAAATAATATTAAAATTATTGTCTTAAAAATAAATCTTGTAATGCACGAATCTAAAATTAATTAAATTTTAATATGAATATCAGATAGAATAAAAAGACGTACTACTAGCTTTAATTCACCTTGTTTTACCTTATGTACGTTAAGGTAAAGTTGCACACTTTATGTATAGGGAAAAAAGGAACAATAATGAAATTATTGGGACCCAAATTTCATAATTAGATCTAAGGAAATCAATCCCCTCGAAATCCTAATCTCATAATTATGCATTTAAATATTGATATATGTTAGTACTATCTTCTTTATCCAAGCATAAATTAATCTTGAATATTTGTTCCATTACTTTGTTCATAATTGAAATCTTATTATATTGTTGC
The DNA here is from genome assembly GCF_900185275.1 of Solanum verrucosum. Classification (NCBI taxonomy): domain Eukaryota; kingdom Viridiplantae; phylum Streptophyta; class Magnoliopsida; order Solanales; family Solanaceae; genus Solanum; species Solanum verrucosum. The sequence goes on from NW_026020398.1 coordinate 1,219,750, forward strand.
ATTACAGAGAAAAATAAATCAACAGGTCAAATTGAAATCTTACTATATGATCCTTTTATTGGTAAAATTCGGATATTATATGTGATCGATATAAAAGTCGACACTTGGAAAGCATCACCAAGTTAATCAAGTTCATCTAGTTTGAAAATCATAAAAACCATTCAATTTCTATTTATATTATCATATAATTAATATAATACGTTATAAAACGATACGTAACAATCACTAAAACACGTTATTACCGGCTATCTATCATTTTCCACCTAGGAATATGGCCTTATCGAGTCTAATTAGCGTCTAGTGATTGATATTTTTGTGAAAAGTAGATTGACAATTCATGGAGACATATTGAAGTTGAAATATCATGGCCATAGAAGAAAATTAAAATGTGGAAATCCTACATTTTAAGGATATTAAAAAATAAAATTAAAAAATATATATATACAGGACCCAACTGTAGTTTCAAGAACTTGGAGGATGTGTTGCACCAGAAATGGTTTAGAGTTAGGACGGTTTTGTAAAGGGATGCAATCGCTATTATATTTGTTTCACTTTAGATGACCGTTTTTTCTTACCCCTCTATAAAAGCTTTCATTTTTATTGTTCTTTTGGTGATTCGAGCTCACTTTGTGTTTAAGTAATTATAAACAGTATTCACGCTGAATGTTTGCTTTAAATTGTGTAAAATTTATATGACTAAATAATTTTAAAAGTGAGAATATATAAAAATTAATAATAATTAAATGCTAAAAATCTATGAACACTACAAAAACTTATATTGCATGTATAAACTTTGATGTAAATGTAGTACATATAATTTTTTACCCAAAATTATTGCAATTGAAGGAGGTTTTGTAAATGAAAATTTGCATGTGGGGTCCTCTTAATTTCCTTTATTTCCTTTTTTCATACCCCTCATTTCCAATAAGTTAGTTGAGGCATTAAAATCCAAGTATAGTATTTTGATGGTACTATATAGTTTTTGTATAATATTTACACATCCCAACATAATTATAGAGTTTACTCATGGGTCCCAAATTGTTCGTCTTATCACTTATCACAATTATTTGAGTTTCTATATATTTGAAGTTTACAATCGATTTTTTTTTCTGTTCGATGTTTGATATTGTATTTCAATTTACATTATCGAGCTCATTTCTAAAGAGAGTTCTCAACCAAAAAAATTTCCATTCCAAAGCTTATAGTATGTAAAAATTGGTTTCTCCTTTGTAAAATACCAAAATTTACCAATTGGAATGTTTTGATTTCTAGACAAGAATGCAATGTTTAATGGTGTGTTAAAAAAGATAGAAATGCAACACAATTATTCATCAAAATTTAAATCGCGCATTATTAACCTTTGAAATTTCTTGATTACTAATTTTTTTAATAAAGGGCAATCCACTTATATGAAAACAAAAAAAACTTAACGTTTTAATGTAGACATATGTTTATTGTGTTGTTAGCCATTTTTTATTTTGTAATTTTTATCTCTGGATCATTGGGAGGATATCTTCATTGTATAATTAAGGATCTCTTTTTTTGGATTAGTAACCATTTCTTTTTAGATATTTAAATTTTTTTCAACATTTTTGCCAAATGGAAAAAATAAATTGGGGACCATTGATGCAAACATATCACTTTGTCCTCTTATGATACATCAATAGACAATAATAATAATAATAATTAGAGGTTTGAATTTTTCAAAAGGTCGAAATCAAATTTATTATTTTCTAGCTACTAATAATTATAATCGTTACTCTCCTCGTCTTAAATTATCTGTCATGTTTCTTTTTTTATATATTAAGAAAATATTAACTAAAAGATATTTTTGATTATTTTACCCTCATTTTTATGTTATAAACTATAATTTGTCTTCATTAAATATTTACTCGATTGACATAACTATTTTAGAAATCATGATAGATAATTTGAGATCAGAGTGTATCTCACAAGTTCTTGTCTGTCCCTTTCCTTTTATTTTGAATTTTTCTCCTGCCCAAAGTTTTTTTTTTGTTTTTAAAAGATATCCTCTCTTTTTTTTATTCTCATAAATCTTTCTAAAATATTAGATCAATCTCTTAGTTGCTTGACTTGCAGGCAAAATTTGGTTTTCTCCTGGCAAAATGCCAAAGTTTGGTGACAACCTTTGATAATCTACATTTGTGAAATCCCACACTAATCTATTCCTATATTTTTTTGTTTTATAAAATATTATTTCAACATCATCCAAATAAACTATAGGCTAAACAATCTTATGAATAAAAAATACCCTAATTCTGGTCAAACTTTTAAAAATTTGCTTGTTGAAAAGTAACGTTTTTGTTAGAATTGTTTTCGGAAAATAACAATTTCTGTTTGATTAATCAATTTTTAAAAATACTTTTAGCAAGTGTTTGATCAAATTTCAAAAAAAATGTTTAATTATGAGGATTGAGGAGACATTATTTCTTTTTAACTTCTGAAAAACAGTTTCTTTACAAATCAAAAACTTTTTTTCTTAAAAAAGAACTTGATATATTGAACATTTGAACCCTCTCAAATAAATATTTTTTAGAAAATTACTTTTAATTTTTTAAAACTCGACCAAACAGATTATTAATAACTCGACTTGCAAGCTAAATTTATTTTTCTCCTGGCATAAGTGCCAAAGTTTGGTTGACAACCTTTGTGAAGCTACATTCTTAATTTTAAAATTCACACTAATCTCTTCTTTTTATTATTTATTAATTTAATTTTAAATTTTTTCAACATCTTATCCAAAATAAACTATAGGCTACGTCAAATTTATAAAATAAAATACCAGAGGACCCCACCTCAAACATTATTTTGTTGGCCAACCAATCCCTAAATATTACACATAGTCAAAACCTATCAAACCCCACACCCTTTGTTTTAATTAAATTTTTCTTCAAATTTTCCTTATCCATAGGGACAAGACGAACTAGAGGCAAATGACCAATTTGTGTCAATTTTGTGCCATGTTAGTCTAATTTAGTATATATGTCCGTTTACTTTGTTCAACTTGTTTTATATATAATTCAAGTCAAAAGTAATTATAATTCTGTCGATTTTTTTTAATTAAAAGTATCAAGATACAATAAATTTAGAATTGATAATACAAATTTAGGTTAGTGCACATTTTGATACTTTAAAAAATTCAGTATTACAATTCAATATTGTATAAATAATATATGCATACGTTATGTATAATTTTGCGTACGTATCATTTTAATGTATATATTATAATATCCATCCTAATAATGACCCCTAATTGTTCATTTTCTCTTGCCCATACGTATAACGTAGTAGAATTAATAATAGAGATTCAAGATTATCTTAGATGTGTGTAGGTACATATATTATTTAGCTTATAATTAACTTATGTTTGGAACGATGTGATCCAAAAAAGGTCGTGTCAACAGTCAATGTGTTGGGGAAACTTTTATATGTCCAAATTGATTCCAAAATATTAAATCTTGATTAACTATAGATAAAGGATGTCCCTCGAACTTTTTTTGGTACTTATGCCTTGTAATTCACAATGTTTTCAAAGCTCGATTTATGATGAAGCGATAAACACTTTTATTTTTAATTAGGGATTTGATCAGATTCGAACCATGTTGGGTACGAAGTCGTTTTGGTTAAGAAGAGAGATTTTAAATTTAATCGAACCTGAATACAAGTATCAAAACACTGGATAAAAATAAAACAAAAAGGTTTTTATCAAGATCTCAAGAAAATTAAAATAATTCAAAATGTCTTTTTGCTGTCATTCTATATTTTTAAAAATTACCATATTTTTCTAATATGATACTAGTATTTTATTTTTCGATCATATTATTAAAATAGAGAAATGCATTTTTATATTCATTAGTGTGCCGTTTACATGAAGGGGCAGAGGTAAATGGTTGCAAGGGAATCCAATCGAATTCCATTGGCTAAAACTTTGTAGGAAAAAATGAATTCTTTATAATTATATATTTACTTGAATCCTCTCAACTTTTTAAAAAAATGTTTATTAATTTTAACTTCGTCACGAACTATATGACATTAAATTTATTAAATTTCAAACTATAATAAGCTCAGTTGATTGATTATTTAAACTTTAACTTTTTTAGTGAGAGTTCGATTTCTCTGTTATAATTCTCTTTTTCTATCCAAAATTTTATAATTATTTTTTTAAGAAAAAAGTAATGAGTTGTAGGCATATCGATCTTGTATCCCTATATGGATAATTTTAAAAATTTAACTTTTATGTTATGTTTGTACCTAATGCAACAAAAGGAAGTGTAAATAAACTCAAGGGTGTGTACGTTTGGCACAGAGAAAAATGTTTTTCTTGGTAAATATAATAATCTAGACAAATACGATAAATATAGAAGAGAAGGAGGTGGGTTGGGGTTAATTAGGGGGTGAGGTGGGGGAGGAGGGTATGGGCGGAGTCAGGGAAGACAATCAACATGAGATGCTTTTTATGAATTTTTTTTCTACTTTCATTAGGAAAATCGTGTTATTGCCTCTATAAAAAACTCGTTTTCTTAAAAAAAAAATTGAAAGATTTTGAAAGCAAACGTAGCCTTTCACCTCTTTTAACTCGATAATTAATTTAGAGAAAAGAGAAATTATAACAAAGCTTTCATAGGTAAACTCAGCGAAAAAATCATTATCAAAACCTACTAAGCAGAATAACTCGTAAACTTGTTTAAACACCGGGGGAGTTGCGCAATTAAAATGATAATTTTTCTTTTTATTTTGCATTGAGATATTTTGGAGCAATTGCATTGTGAAGAAATTTTTTTTTACATAAAAGAAATCAAAGTGGGCATGTTCTTATGTTGTTGGAAAGAAAGAAGAAAATAGGGTATCAATTATTTCACAAGAAAAATAATGATTTTTTTTTTAAAGTGAGAAAGTGACTGATGAAAACATGATTTTTTTTTTTCTGATAATAAAAAAAACTACTATGTAAGATGCAAGACATTGTTTTTTGTTTATTTCTGTTTATCAATACTATATACTTCTCATCACATTCATCATAGTTGTTTTTGGATTCTTGCTTTTGGTTTATTTTCTCTTCTTTGGCCAAAAAAAAAACTAAAAATCATAATATCCTTAAAAAATAATAATATTTGTGACACTTATAAATCTTTAAATTTTTAAATCAGGTTGCAAAGCTCAAAATATATTGATTAAATCGTTGATTTATTTTATAGCATATTACTGTGATTTCTAAATTTTTTTTTGCGTAACTCAATTATTTTACATGATGCTTGCTATCTCTCAACATTACCGAAAACTCTGTTAACCAAGGATTAAATTGATAGAAAGAGATCACTTGATGTCCAAAGTTTCATCTACTTCATTAATCGTTAGGCATGCTGATGTAAGTTGGTCTAATAATTAATTAGTGTAAAATCACGCATTGTCTTAATTTAGTGTCTTTGAAAAAAGATATAAACATCTAAAAAAAAATCACCTAAAATTATTGCAAATAACAATTTGGTTTACCTAAAGACATCTTTCTCTCCAAAAGTTATAATTAATGAAAGAATTATTTGACTTATCAAATATTAATACCATCATATAAAATAAGATAACAATATTTCTAAATTCACCTTTTCTTTATCTTTCAAGTTCATGTTACACTATTTTTATTCCTTTTCTATAGCCTATAGGTATGACTTGGTCCATGATCACTAGAAAAGGGCCCTTATGAATGTTACTTGTGAAAATGCGAGTCACTTAATTAATATTAATTATTATTTTTAAAAAGTCATTTTCTTCTTAACATCAATAGATTAATAGAGAAAATAATTTTTTGAGATTTAAATTATTAATTGAATAATTATCTGAAAAATTGAAAAGTAAAGAACATAGTAAAATTAAGTGATATGTCAAATAGAATTGTCATCAAAATTGATGGTACTACACTAGTGTAGCAGGTGATGATAGGCTTTCAAGTCACATCAAAAATTTTAAAAATTATTTTATTTATTTATTGTCATAAAAAAAAATAGTAATAAAAAAAAGTAAGTGAAGGGTCCCACTTTGAAATTATAGAACTTGATAGTTTTGTGGCCATGGTTGTGACTTGTGCACAAAAAAAATAATAACTTGAGTGGTTGGTTATGAATCATTTGCCCATTCAACCTAATTCAATTATTATTATTTTCAGTAAAAAAACAAAAGAAAGAAAATAATTATATTCTGTATATCATTCAGGAATATACTTCCAATTGGCTAACTTCTTAAAAACACTCAAATGTTTCCCTGTCTTGTACAAAGCATATACAATTTACCAGTATACTTTACATGTGAAAAAAAATAAAATAAGATCAATAAAGTATAGTCCATAGATAAATATCTTGACCTATTGAGATCTCAAATTTAGTTTCTAAGTTTTCCAATGAAGTATAACAATTAACAACACATAACCACAGAGGAATGTGGTGCAGCGTATGAGGTTGCTCTTTCCTTAATTAGAAGTCTCGAGTTTGAGCTCTGGGTGTGATGGAATCTCCTCCGAATGGAGCCCTGCGCGGTGCGAATCCAATTAATGAGAAATTAAAAAAAATAACAGCACACCCGGTATAATTTCACAAGTGAATCGGGAGAAGATAGAGAGATGCAAATCATATTTTCCTTTTTTGATTTCATTGATGTCCGATATTTATTTTGGGGCTCGGATTGATTTGAGATCACTTTGTGTAAGATTTACTAAAGTGAAAAATGCTCATTGTTATAATGTTTTATGTTCCCAAGACTTAAACCAAAGATAACTAATTAAGATTGGAGGAATCTTATCTAGCTCACGTGAATTCTTAGAGATAATTCTTTTCCCTACTAATTTGAATCTATTTCGCCCCTTATTAACCTTTTTGGTGCAATCAAAAAGGTAGTTAAATTTATCAGCTTTTTATCTATTTTGGATTCTAATCGTGTTAGGTACGAAGTCATTTTTACTAAAAGCGCTTTACCCTCAATATAAAATCTTTCTATGCGAATTTAAATTTAGTCGAACTTCCATAAAAAAAACTAAACATCATTTAAAATCAAACTCTCCATAGGGACAAGAATGACTTTCAACACAACAATAAAAAATAATAGACAACTAATAAATAGGATGATGACAACTCATTTAAAATTAAATGCCATCAATTTTTTAGATACCTTTCAGACATTTCAATTTTGGGGACAATTTTTTTACTATTTTAGAAGAACAAATCTGAACCTAGTATCTCAGATCTCTTATTCCTTCGTTCCACTCTTTATCATTCTTTTTTTTTTTTTTAAATAAAATAAATCAATACATTATCCCAAAAAATTAAAATTACTAAAATCCTATCTAGCTTAATATATACAATAATAAACATATTCAATGTAATTCTATAAATGGGGTCTGAAAAAAATAGTGTATACTGCTAGACAATTTTCAATAGATCCTCAACTGAACGACCTGTCTGAATGTATAGTGATGCAAGAAATGAAATAAAATAAATGTAAAAAAGGAAAATCCTACAAATGATTGTTTTTCCTGTATCTACATCTTGCCAGCTGTTTTTTCTTATTTTATATTTTATTTTCTATTTATTAAAATGCAATTTACCTGTCAATTAATGGTCCTTTTATTGTGGAGTCTATCATATTCTATGTTTGTTTCAATTATATGCTTAATTATTGATTGTAGTAGCTTTGGAAACATTAATTGTCAAATAAATACCTAGAAACTACTAAAGAACCTTGAATTATTAGATAACCTCATACATGCACCACTCTATATTAATATTATTAAGCAATAAGATGATAAACTATATTTTATAATAAATCGACTAATAGTCCATGAAAAGTACTGAAATATTTTCAGTATGGTTATTAAGATAAATATATCTCAGTCTGAGGATTGAGATGGTTACGTTAGCTTTTTTCAGTTATGAAAAATAACAATGTCTAGACTAATTTATGCATACCTCGATTATTACACTCTTCACCTGACAAATACATGTTACCTTTCAGTAACACATAAACTCGAGACTGAATAATGCATGTTATCTTCCAGTAGCACATGTATCAAATAACTCGAGTCAATAATAGACATGATAATAATAATTCGAAGCCCAGCTACCGATCCAAGGGGAATCACTTGACAAGGAAATTCATCCGAACCCCCTACATCAAAAAAATTATATTGTATATTCAAAGTTTTTTGTTTTTTATGTATATATTAGATGTTGAATCCCCTTGACTTCTTCTCGTGAAGTAGTGAAAATCTTGACTCCACTACAGAACGTTATCCTGCTAGAAACAAAAGCTCCTTTGTCATACATGGCTACTTTCAAATGCACCTTCTTCACGAGAGGACCAGTATTATATACACATACATTTAACCTAATTGTGAGGCTCATAATTTCCCATTGTACTGCTCTTTCTTTTGAAAAATAAAGACAGGCAATGTCCTCTCAATCAGACAATCAGATAAACAATATTAATAGAGACAAATGTTATTAAATCCAAATCGATAGATAGTAAAAGCAAACCAATGGCAACACACTCATAGCAGTTGTAAGAACATAATTCATAATATTCGCGATTATTTCTAAGGGAAACTGACACATCTAACTCAAAATAACTCAAGTAGAGGCTACATCTTCGGAATCCTAGGAAAACAGGGGAGTACACAATCTACTTTGGTACCATGTTGACTACAAGTGCAAGGCAATTCAGTAACATCAAATGTCGTCGAGATCCATCCACCTGAAATGGGGACACACTCGGGAAAGGATGAGGCTCATTGTTGTTTTCTCCCTAGCAGTACCAAATTGTTGAACTTTCTAATAGTTTAATATTGGCATATAATTGAAGTTGCCAAAGCTCAAAACTCAAGTACAGAATTAAGTTGTGCACTTATGGGACATTCATAACTTGAATGGACTGCAGCATATCGGAAACAGCAATGATGAGGTCACCTGACTTGATCATGCCCCGAGCTTTTAGTAGGGAGAAAGTTTTGTTTAGGTTGCTTTCCATATCATCAGAGTAATTCAAGCGGAAAGGCATTAGACCCCATTGCAGGTTCAGGCGTCTACGTACAGATGTTGCCGTTGTAAATGCAAATATTGGGCAATCAGGGCGGCAGCGTGACAAGAGAGATGCCATGTGCCCATTCTTGGTGTAAACAAAAAGAGCATCAACTTCCAAATTGTTAGCTGCAGAAGATCACAATGGAAATAATCACTAGACCAAATAGTAAGCGATTAGAAAACAGAATACCATGATTCAAATTAGGGTATGTTTCAACAAGTACCCTTATAAATTATAAGCTCAGAACAAATGACTTGTGATTTGTCCCACAGAACCGAAACGTAAGACTTCTAGAAAAAAATAGACTTGGCTCCCCACATTCAAAAAAAAATAAAAGTTATTTTGAGAAGCGCTTTCACTTTCAAATAACATTCGCTTCTTCCTGCTGGGAGGAAATGGAGGCTTGGCTTAGTTAATTTTTGCATCCTCCTCTTCCTCGTTCTGCATCTCTCTAAAGAGTTCTTTCATGAAGATAAACATTAAAAAGCTAATCCCATTTCGTAACCAAATAGTAGAAGGACCTTGTTCATTATTTAAGAACATCAAATTTAGATGATCACTAATCATATTGCTATTACTAAGGTTCAGGTTATTTCTTAGAAAAAGCATAAGAAACATTGGGTTTAGGTTAGGTCGCTGTCCAACCTAACTGGGCACCACCATTACTTTGGGAAAAGAAAGATATCCAAAGAAGGTATATTCAATAACTGAGCTTGGTCTTCTTTTAATGGAATCCATTTGCATTACTGGTATGAGGGTAAATTGGGTATCAACAGTAGTTTGGGAATGAAAAAGTTTCAACATTAGTTTTGGGAAGAAAAGGTTCCTGCACTAGCTGAATTAAGGTATATCTATACTGTTGTTCTTTCGCATTACTTGGAATGAGGACAAAGAAAGTTCCACAAACAGTAAACAAGATAAGAAAGGGTACACTGGCCAAAATGATACTTGAGCGTGATCAGTCCAAAGACTTCTCTCAACAATGAAAAAAAAATCAGCAGCAGGAAAAAGCAGCTCAAATGGATTGTCCAGAAGGAAGTATCATGAAAGGCAATTACAAGAGAAGTGCAGAAGACTATGGTCATTTTATTCAGAACTCCCTTCTTTTATAAACATGTGTAGTATTTAGCCCAAAAAAAAAACATGTGTAGTATTTCAGGACTCTTTAAGTTTAAGATTAAGTTTAGATGAAGTGTATCATTGAAGACACTCCTGAAGTGTATGATGACTATTAGGGTTGAAATGTGCTTTTGGTTTGATTCCCACTATCCATTTCATTAGTATTTGGAAAAGGTAGTAAACATTTTCCCGTTGCTTGAATAAAAGTTTAGTTCTGAACTCAGAGATGACATGTTTGAATGAAAGACAAAGAGAAATAGGCATCTATGGTTAGTTTTACTTTTACATACAGTCAACACTCAACCATATTCTTATACAATAAATAGAATAAAAAAAGTGTATTTATTATATATCATTTGTAAAAATAAAAAAAGATTCATCATATCTACTTATCATGTTTGTAGCATGGCATGAAGGACTAAAGTGTAAAGGATTGTAAAATATCAGGAAACTAATAGTTTTGTGATCAAATAACATTCTGACAAATGATATGATCAAACAAGTTCTCTAGCCTTCTGTCCTTATATTGACATATCAATGTTAGACACTCATGGATGACATGCACATTTGGTACATGCCCCCCTAAAAGTAGATTGCAGAACATACTAAAACTGTATAAGACTCCCTAGTATACTGTATAAATATATTACTTGGGAAGAAGCTATATCCTTACTGCATTTGACCGATATCAAAAGACACACACAGTCAACATGACTTCTAAAAACTACATTAAGGTACAACAATTGTTTACATAGACATACTTTTGGAAGAATTTATATCCTTGTTATATTTGACATTTTAACAGACAACAAAAGAGGCACACAGCCAAATGACTTGATTGTCCACACTTGTTTATCACTTATGTTCTCATCATAGAAGTAAATAGATAATTGCATATAGACAAAGATGCATAGCATGTGTGTGATAGCTAAAAGAGCTACTCTCTATGAGATGATAGAAATAATGTGTGAGTCCTTTTCCTTTTGAACATTTTAAGGCATCTAGATCTGAACCATTTGTAGAATTGGAGTGTTTACATGAATAGACTGACTAGTTATGATATCCCAAAAATTAGCAGTCAAATGGTTACTTGAATAACTCAAGAAACTGTTCTTGTACATTTTCCATCTGCAGTTAAAATCTTCTGTAGTTCTCCTTTGTTGACTAAGCATTATCAATGGTCACCTATTTAGTGACCAAACAACCCTATTACTTTCATTTGCTTGTAGCTGAGAATTGGACTAACTTATGGTGGATAACAAAAATCCTCTCGCTGTCATCCTAAAAGAGCAACTAGAAGTTGACACAAGAGAACAACAAGGTCGGAAGTGTACATACATGTGTATACCAAGAGTAGCATGTTATGACATATAAGTTACTATTGCAGAATATGACAATCTGCAAAAGCTTAAAAATGGGCAAAACTCATCAAAAAGGGAATGGAACTTCCAGCTTGCACTTCAATTCATTTGAAAGTGTATATATAATATATGTGCATGCCTTATTAAAGCCAACATAAAAATGTTTATTCCCTTTTGAAGGCTTACTCAAAATAGCTACTCATCTTTAACGCATTATCGATATTGCATGAACATCTTGATCATGAGAAAACTAACACTATAATTTGATGTGCCACATAAGAGAAGAATTGAACTAGACATCTCAGTCTCACTCTCGCAAAGCAATTCATAGTTGATCTAAGAATGTAAGACACACATACAGATACACTAAGATAGTGTAAAACATTAAAGTCAGAAATGACGAATTCAAGAAGCTTACTCAAAATTGGGTGAAACTAAAGAAAACGGGAATGGGTTTTCCAGTTTTCACTTAATTGCATTTATACATGTATCCTTCTAATCTTTATAAAAATCATGTATAAGTCCATGTCTGTAATAAAAGCCAAAAAAAGAAGCGTGTTTACTCTATATTCAGGCAGCCAGAAAATTCATGTTCAAAGTCATAAGGTGGTATATCAATTCTGAAATGTATCCAAATGCTACATTTTACAGAGAAAAGTTAACATGCTGCAAGGATGAGTTCCATTAACTATACACTTTTCAGCATTCCCTACATAGAACCATAAATAGAACTTAATTGTTGTTTTATCCGGATTTAGCAATAATGCATTAAATAACAGGGATATCCTGTCTCAGTAAAATGCATGGTATAATAGCTGCGCATCAGAACCAATATTTCTTAGATTTATGATAGCTCATCACTTTGACATGATTATGAGGATTTTACTATTTCCACTTCTAATTGTTTTTAATGACGTAGAAAATTGAACAGATTAACCCAGAAAAATTCCTCAGAGCACGCAAATTTCAGATAACTCTTAGTTTTTCAGGTTTATATCTTGCTAGTTTATAAGCTAAAAACATGCCCAGTTTCCTTAGGTTATTTACTAACTTTAGAAAATATTGGGCAAGTGCTAAAAGAGCTTTACATGCAGAATGTCAAAGTTCACGATTTTGCTATTTCACCATTTACTTGTCCAGTCCACAGACCACACAACAACAACAGAAACAAAGTAGTTTTACATCTGCAGGCTATAAAACAAATAAAAAGCAATAAAAATCAAATCAATCAGTATTCAAAAAGATAGAATTTTACCCATCTTGGCGGCAGAGTTGCAAATCTCTTCTGAAATACTATCAGAAAATGAAGATGCTATGGATGGCAATTCAATAACTTCGCGGCGTTTCTGTTCTCTCCACCTTCTTTCAATTCTCAAGCTAACAGTTCTTAGGACAGTCAATGCCTTCTCAGGAAACTGTCCCATGGCCGACTCACCAGAAAGCATCAAAGCATCCCCCCGTTGCCTAACTGCTTCGGAAACATCAGCAACTTCAGCTCTAGTTGGAATAGGGTATTCAATCATAGATTCCAGCAACTGGGAAGCTACTATGACAGGCCTATTCAGCTGCCTGCATAGCTGAACAATCTTCTGCTGCTCTGATGGAACCTGTTCTAATGGAATTTGAGCACCAAGATCTCCTCTTGCCACCATAGCACCATCTGATGCCTGAATTATTTCTTCTAGGTTCCTCAACGAGTCAATGCTCTCTATCTTTGCAATTACAGCAATATCACTGTGCAGCACATCAAACCAGATACATGAATAATTTGATTGCTGAGAGTCAACTTCTTAAATATATTCGGAAGTAAAGGTGTGTTCTGCTAAATGCAGCTTTACTTGCTAAAAAAGGCTCTTACCCATCCCGGGCCCTGGCTTTAATGTAACTCTTAAGATGCTTAATGACTTCAGCAGACTTGACAAATGATACAGCAATAAAATCTACACCCTCGGCAATCCCGAAGTCAATGTCTAGCCAATCCTGCAGCATTGAAATACTTGAAACAGTGACCATCTAAATATACTAAATTTCAGCAGTAGAAAAAATTAAGGGTGTGTAAGCAACTGTCTGCCTGGATCCTGCAAAAATTTAGTGGAAGTAGAACGCCAGGTATATCCTAATAGCTGTTGTACTAAGCTAGAATTGACTATACATACTCTTTGTGAAACATAAATGTTGCAGTATCAACAGTTAAGTCCTTAGATCCAGGCTACAAGAGTTCTTAGTTCCCTTTAAAGTGAGAATTTGGAAATTTTAGCTGATATAAAAGGTACTGTTTGATAATGGTGGTGACTGGGCCACAACTTCGCATCCCTCAACTATTTCACTGGGTACCTGCTACCTCCACCTACACAGGTATACTGCGTAACTTAGCCAACCAAAGCTTATCATTTTGAATTCTTTTTGGACTTTGTCCTTCTTGTGGCAGTTTGTCACCTGTATTGGCATGCCTCTTTTATTCAATCTTTTGCAATCTTGAATTAAGATTTGTTGATAGTCTTAATTATGCAACTTGTTCATATTATGTATGAATTAGAAATTTATTTTTAATATGGTTCTTAGTTCTGTTGATATTGGGTTTCTACCCTACTTGATTTAGGGTTCGATCCATCTTGATAAATGATTATGCTTGATGTGATGATGTGAACACATGTGGGGGGAAATTTGTTATTTGACAAACTTCCTTGAAATAATTTTATGAGCTTTCTTGACACTAGAGCCTTTCTATATTGATATTGATATTTGGAAAAACTTTAAGATTTGATATTCAGTACTTTTTATATATTATTTGTTTACTTGATTATGTTTATGCTCCATTTGAGCTACCTATAACTTAAAAGGGAATTGGAGAATCTAATGGCTTCAAGTCTAAAGTTTATGTACCACTAAGTTTTATGCATAGCAATAGTATGCTCGGGAAGAGATTTGAAGATGGCTATTTGAAGTAGACTTTTTGGAATCTTTTATGAAGAGCATATTTGCATAGAATCTATGTTTTGTATGGATTTGGGACTTGTACATGATCCGTATATCACACTTATATGTAATTTTGGAGGCTTGTTGGATCATATAGTGATCAAATTGTAACTTGAATTTGGTGATTTGTATGGCTATTTCAGAGTGTGCAAATCCAAGTCTTTGTAATGTACTAAACTTACATTTTGATTTGTAATATATTTCTCACATGTACAAAGGAGAAAACTAATTTATCTTTTGATACTCACAAGTTTGAAATTCATGTGTGGTATTAACCTGGAGTGGTGTTTGAATGAAAAAAATAATTTTGTTAGGTACTTGCTTCAATGGGAATATTATTGGTCCAAGTTATTGACTTTACTAATTTTGACAACATTAAGGGGCAATATAACTGAACAATATAAAAGGTGCAACAATAAGGCAAAAGGTTCATACCAGAAAGAGTTTCAACCAAAATATAGATCTCAATTTTTGATTAGGTAAACCAAGCTCATAAATTATTTTCAAAGGAACTGGAAAGGAATATAGGTGCAAACCTTTGAGGAAATTGTGGGCAGCATAGCATTGCGTTCCCTTACTAATTTACCATCCCGCCAAAATGTCAAATTAGCCCGAGGTAAAAGAAGTCCAGGATCCGTGCAAAGACACTTAACATCTGGGCCAATTTTCTCAATCACTTCAAATCTCACCATTCCACCATCTACTAGTAGATCATCACCCACTTTTACATCTGCAGCGAAACAGTTAAGCCAATAAATTAATCAAAATTGAACATATTTATCAAAGCGCAAGGAATGACACCGAAAACATATTTCTTGGCAAAAATGATCATTTTTATTTATAGCAGTCTATAGGGCAAACCTTCAGCAAAACCATCATAGTTAACAGTGATGGTGCGTTCCGGAAGTGGTGGATCAAATGCACGAACAGTGAAATTCCAAATTTCACCATCCTGTATAAAGAGAATAGTTAGATTTATTCAGCATAACAGATAATGGTATATATCCAGTGTTATCCATAGACCACCCCCCACCCACCCAAAGCAAAATTTCATAGATTATTGTTGGTGTTCAATATTTCTTTCTGATTCTACTTTGCAGAGAATATCAAGCAGATATAAATGCCAAGAACACAGTAATGCAGTAAAACAGACAAGTTACGCAACAATCTCTCAGCTTATTCCCTCCAAAGATATCGTGGGAAAAACAGTTTTTAGTTCATATCTGTAGCAAGATCCAACATCTTTTCCAACCAAGTGCACAGCCTGATTCTCGCTTACCTCCTTTCTCCATCCAAAGTAAATAGTCTCAAATGCCACTAAGATTGACGTAGTTAGCTTACCTCAGCTAGAATTAAGCGACAGCCACAAGCAATTCAGACAAGAACAAGCAAACACAGAAAGGAAGGTACAAAAGAAAACTTCAAACCGAGACCATCCCTGCGCAACATATTCCTGTAGAAAATGAGCACAATTTCCCCACCCAACAGCCCCACCCCCCACTCCACCCCACCCCATCCCACCCCAACCAAAATAAGTATCCTGATCTTAGCTTTATCCGCCCACCTCAAAGTTTATCCATGTTTGCTGACACCGAGACCATCCCTGAATTCATGTTTGCTGACACCATAAAGAGTAACAGTTATTTGTATCACTATCTATCAGGCTACATCTACATCCCATCAAGTATTTGTAATATTTGTAAAGTTACTTTTAGTTTTGCTGATTTAGGCAAAAAAACACTTATAGAGGAATTTGCAGATTCAAATGTAGGTGATGTTTTAGATGGAAGTTTTCCCACTTTCAAATTAAAGCACAAACCTTCGCTGATGAAATTAATTTTATCAAAAGACAATATACTTGCTTTCTCAAATTCCTGTACTAACACTTGAGCTTGAAAAGTATTTATTGCAAAGAAGACAAGAAAGGTAAAAGTACTTCAAAGCTATTGAAATGGTATTTCTTTTTACAAAGTAGTATATAACTTCGAAGAAACTGCAGAACACCCAATAGGGATCTTAGTCAGTTAAGCAAATACACATAAATGGAAAGGTTGCACCTTCCAGAAGCATCCCAATTCTACTCATACCACAACATAAACAACAACAAATTTTGTTGTTAATTCCCACAAACACTACATTGGTAAACACAAATTCTCTTATGAAAATACCACAAGAAATTAACTTGTCCATAAAGCAGAATATGGTACTAATTTCCTGCTCACAATTTCTTAAAATGAATAGTTGCACCAAATTCAAGCAAAATATATACCTCAGCTTGGGTGGATGAAGCGCAGCCAATCCAAATTAATTCGGTATTTGGTTTATTCAAATGACAACTTCCCATTGTCAAGGTAAAAAAGTTGTTGAGAGTAATATTATCAATTGGATGATAGGTTTTTTTCCAAGATTCATGTACCAAAGACTTAACAAAGTGCCTAAAAGTAGGTCTGAAAAGAAGCAGTAGGTGCTTAACTAAAGCTACTTTTTGAAATAGAACTTCAAAATAGGACTGGAAAAATTACTTCACAAAGCTACTGTACACTCCCAAACGAAACCTCAGTTTATTATAGCAAAACATGCACCAAATTTCGAAAGGTTGCAACTTCCCCAAGAATGCATTTTTTTTTTCCTAACTGACAAATCTATATGTTTCCGAGTACCAAACTCTATGGATATGGGCAGTCCGTCTACCCTTCTCGAGTTCACTTAAATACTAGACTTGAATAACCAACATGATTCAAACTAAGCAAAGCATACCAATTCTTGTCATACAACAACAAAGGGAAGTGTTAAAGAAGCAAATTTTGCTAGTTCCAAGGCACTTAAGACTTAACTTATCATAAACCAAACTACAGTATAAAAGATTTAAACTTTTAATTTCATGCGATTTCGTAGAAGGGGTTGCTATACCAAATTCAAACTAAATATATACCTCAGCTTTAGCAGATGAAGCCCCGCCAAGGTCTCCCATATGAATCTCACTACCTTCAGTATCCATCATGATGGCAACAGCAAACCCTTTCTCCTCATTCAACCTCCGAACTCTCTCAATTACCATACGATGCCAATCACGTGTTCCATGACACATATTTATCCTAGCAACATTCATTCCTTCCACAGCCAAAGCCTCCAGCTGCTCAAACCCACAAGTAGCAGGACCAATTGTACAAATCAGCTTCGTCCTACGTGTACTCCTAAACCCATTCTCCTTCAGCTCCGCCTCTGTTACAGTATCCACTTCAATCGAACTCGAATCCGCTGACGGTGCGACCGCATTATTACGACCATACTCCTTCGTCACACTTGATAACACCCCTCCCGAACCATTTTCCGACACTAACACCGGAGATGACTGTGACTCATCGAGATCTGACGCTGCCGACGCTTTCACAACTAAACTCCTTAACGATTTCTTCACCGGTACACGTAAACTACCGGTTGACACAAACACCGACGGCCTTGAGATTGTGAAAGTTGCAGGCGAATGTGAAGACGATGAAACAAAGAAGTTAATAGCGTGCGACATTGTTTTTCTCACTGGAGATTTCGCAAAATTAAGGATATTTCCGGTGATCGGGGGAGATGATACGGTGATTCAACGGAAATTGGAGTCGCCGGCGGACGGCGGAGGTAGTTAACAACAGGAGTTGAGAGGGAAATGGAGTGAGCAGTTTAAATAGGGAGAGAAGGAAGGCGGAGATAGCGAGGCTGGAGAACTTTGTTATTATCGTTGAACAAAACATTAACAAGGACAAAAGGATTTAGGAGGGATCTGCTAAGAAAAAATAAACAAAACTAGCCCCTCACGTTTGGGTAGGTTTAAAATGGTCCAACAAATTGTAAAACTTGATGTCAATAAGAAAGTTGGATTACAAGTATATACCAAAATATGACATTGAACCAAGTTTTACATAGTTATGTAAACTTATTTTACATAATAGCAAAATGTGATGCTCGTACAAAAGGTTAGTTGAGATTAGCTTTAGTTGTTCTGATCTTAAATCATAGGATTGAGACATGTTACACAAGTAGATAAGGTGAAGAATTAATACTCATAAAAAGTAGAAAAGGTGAGAAAAAGAGCCAAATCACAGTTGCACATACATGGAAGGAAGTATACAATTACTTCAATAATAATATGACTTAAAAGTACTAAACAAAAGGCTGATGAGAGCTAGCTCGATAGCAATTGTTTCGATGTCACCAAAACAGAGACAAATTAACACATACAAATACAAGTAAAGATTATCAATTTGTTGTCAATTTCACAAGAAAAACACGCACAAATGCAATAAGCTGTGGAAAGATGAAAAGAAATTAGATGTGTGTCCTTAACATAAGCAAAACATTTTTTTTGGCAGCGCATGTAACATAGACAAATTCTAGTATTTATAAATCCTAAATGTGTTTGAGCTTATCAATTCTTTTTATTTTGTTGATTCAAAAATGTGTTTGAGCTTATCAATTCCCTTCAAGACAGTTAAATAATCACAACTCCCCTTACCTCCTTCTTCAATTTTTCCCTCTATTTTTGTTTTAAAACACAACTAAATAATTTTTTCTGATGAAAAACTCAACTTGTAATAGCCATGTTCCATATACCAATTTCTCTTTCTGAAATTTGCTTCACCCAGGTTCATACTAATCTCTGGCCTTTTTCTTAAAACCCCATCACAAAAATAAAAAGAAAAATTCTTATTTAAACAACGGTAACTTGAGTTTTCTTTTTGTTAAGTTTTACATAGATAGAAAAAAGAAAAGACAAGTGATAGAGACAATTTTAGGCGATGTAAAATTGGGGTCTGCTATGTGTCTATTGAGTGGTAATAGTAAGACACGTAGCTTATAGATATTAGTTTTTTATTAGTTCAATGACCAAAATACCCATATTTGAAAAATAAATAAATTGACAACTAAGGAACCATGTTGAAACTATCTTCTACTATATAGAAATTTGTGCGATTCTAATTCGACGGAATGTCAAAAAGTTAAAGAGCTAATTATTAATTTATTATTTTAAATTAAAAATGTGGAAAATTAAATTTTAAAAATTACCAAAATATATATTGTTTTTTAAATAGAGAAAAAGAAAGCAAGACAAACAAATTGAAACAAAAGGAGTAATATAACAACTTCTGATTGCAAATTTAACAAAATCGTAAGAATTTAATTTTTAATCAAAAAGAAAACATTAAAACAACAACAACATCCGATAGAGTTCCACAAGTGGAATGTGCGAAGGGTGGATTTTTTCATAACTATATTTTTTACCTATGTAAGATAGAGAGACAATTTTCGATGGACCCTCGAATTTTCATAACATGATATGAAAGAAATGCAAGAGTAAAAATTATAATGAAAATAATGAAGAAAATAATAAAGATCAACAAAGTAAAAAATAATAATAGTATTAATAAAATCGAAGAATAAGATGCTAGCATAATAATAAAATGGTAAGAGAACTAATAGATGCTCCCTCTGCTCTACCATTGGAACATAGAAAATACTCAACTAACTACAAATTGTCAACATCAATTTTTTTTATCTTCAAGCTCTCCTATTTAAAGTCATGCCTTCGATAAAATAAGAATGTGTTGTGACATTTCTAATCATTTCTTCCTAATTCTTTTTTGATCGATCTATACATCTCCTCAAACTCATCATTGTTAACCTTTCACACCTTCCCATGGGGCATTTGTGTTCCTTTTTATTCATATGTCTAGATCATTTCAGTCTCAATTCTTGTATCACGTCTGCTATGTCCACTATGTAGGTTATTCCCACCTTATACATATATCTTCGCGCATGATCTTATTTATTCCACATGCTCACATGTTCATCTAAGCATCCTCATTTATATTAACTTCATCTTTTGATCGCACGAATTTTTGACTAGCCAATATTTCACTTCTTACAATATAGTCGGTTCAACAATTATTCTATAAAATTTAATTGTAAGTCTCGGTAGCATAGTCTTCCCATATATGACATCAATTATTTTATCCACTTTGTTTCAATACAATGTGTGGCATTCTTATTGATCATCCAATTTTCATAAATTATAGACTCAAAATACTTAACACTTCTTTCTTGAGAATGATTTGTGTATCAATTCTCACTTTTCTATCTGCCTCCGGTGATGCTACATCAAATTTTAATTGTGTCTTAGTCTTGCTCAAACTAAAATTTTTAGACTAAGGTCTTGTTTTCAAATCTTTAGTCTATGATTGACTTCATCATGTGTCTCATCAATTAATATCATATCGTTTGCAAATAACATACACCATATACTTCTTGAATATGTCGTGTCAATTTATCTATCACCACCACAAAATAGTAGATATGATTGAGAAGACATTTGTGCCAAAATTAGAGTTTTGGGCTAAAATCTCCCTCAAGTTCAACCCAAACTCAAAGGACATCCTTATGATATAATTATGAATAAAAGACATCCTTCAACTATCCTAAACATTGCAATAAACATCCTTCTTGGGAGTAAACACATACACAATCTCTCAAACTTGTCCTCATTTTTCATTTTGGCACTCCATTTTAGTCTTGTTCCATTCTAACCATTAAGCTCTTATTTTATGTATCATTTAAACACAAAATACCTTTTTTATGATTTTTTTTTAATTTTTTTTATTTATGTTCTTCAACTATAGTTTCTTATTTTAAAAATCTACGTGTGCCAATTAATTTTCATAAGAAATATTAAAAATTAATGAACAAATATTAATTTTTTTAAAACAATATTTTTTTTGAGAAATTTTATGTATTTTTGCATGAAAAATAACATCCTAAATTGTGTTGGTTTTCTTTCTTAAAAAATCGTTAACAGCCCGACGAAATTTGTCGAGTTTTAGTATTTTTTTAGTAGTTCTGTTGTTTCACTCGTATTGAAGGTGAGTTTTTTAATTCATATTGAATTAAATTAAAAATTACAAAGCAAGTATTTTGCGTTAAATTCAGATAGCCGGGATAATATGAAAAAAATAAAATATACGGTATTATTTAATTTAATTGAACGTTTAAGAAAGAAAATCAAACACTTTCATCAATTTATTTTCATGCAAAAATATAGAGATAATCTCGAAAAAACAATATTATTATTATTTCAAAAAATTGATGTTCGTTCGTTAATTTTTAATTTTATTCACAAAAATTAACGAACGCATATCAATTTTTAAAATAAGAAATTGCAATTGAAGAACATAAATAAAAATAAAGAAATCATAAAAAATAGTATTTCGCTTTTTAGATGGTACATAAAATATGGAGTCTAAGAGTTAAAATAGAACAAGGCCAAAATGGAGTGCCAAAAATAAAAAAATGAGGGCAAATTTGAGAGGTTATGTATCGATTTGGCCCTAAGAAGGATGTATATTGCAAAGTTTGAAATGGTTAAAGGATGTTTTTTGTTCATAATTATACCATAAGAATGTACTCTAAATTTAGATTATACTTGAGGGATGATTTTAACCCAAAACTCTCAAAACTAGGTATGTATACATAGGATATGAATAATTCCGTTAGTTTGGCGAATCCTTTACCCATGGTACATATTTATTATGAATCCTTGCTAGCAATTATGTTATGTATATTTACATATCCAACAAAATTGAGTGGTAGTTTAGATATAAGACAACGAACTACGTGGGAAAATAGACCTTCTTTCTTTGATTTGAAGCAAGATTTTTGGAAAGAGATCACTTTTCACTTTCTCGTCAGTCCAAACCTTGTCCTTGGTTCTATCATGGAAGACGTAATTGAAATATGCACCTGGAATTAAATCACATTGGTATAAAGAGCCGGAAAGGAAAAAGAGGAGGAAAGAAGCCGGCCGTACTTGTGATGGTTCCCAAAGATCCAATATGACGTAAACATACTCTCAATAATTTAGATATAAAACTAAAAAAAAAAGCTAATTTAAGTGTGTTTTTGACACTTCAGTTGGCTTCATAGATAGACGGATCCATGATATTACGAGTAGGTGAAAAACGATATAATAATCTATCCAAATATTATATTTATCGAAACACTGCAACACAATTGAACATACCACACTACATCATGAAACAACCATCCAACCAGATATGAGTAGAATTACATATATATATATATATATAATATATATAATATATATACCAGTAGAACCCTTCATAGAAGAAACTCAAAAACAGCTGAATTAACATAATTCATCATATCATTAGAGGAGTAATCCATTGAAAATGAACAAGCTTTATATACAAAATACACCTTCTTCAAACATTAAAAACAACACAAGATTGGTTACCCATTAGTGTAGAGAACTTCATCCAGTAAGAAACATCAGCATCAATATTCACTGTAATTGCTGTAATCATCCCTGGCTGTTATGTTGTTTTCAACTCTCTCTGCAATCTTGGCTTCTTCATACTTCAATCCTTCCCCCAATGTCAATCCTCTCAGTGTACCAGCCACTGCTCCAACCGCCAATCCGGTGCCTACCCCCATCCCCATTTTCCCACTACGCTTCTGATCGTAAGGAGGATAATAATCAACAGGGGCGCTTGGCCTCGAACCCAAACTGCCATAGCTAGATTGCCGCTCTACAAATGGTCGTGGAGGAGGGGGAGGTTGAGAGTAATACCCAGGTAAGTAAGTAGAGTAAGGATCAGAGAATCCACTGTAAGGAAAAGAATGTTGCTGCGGAGGAGGAGGTGGTGGTGATGGAGAAGCAGGTGGCGGCGGTGCCACTACATGCGACGGAGGAGGATGAGGGTGTGAGGGGTATGGGGAAGAAGGAAATGTTCTATAGGAAGGGGGAGGAGGAGGAGGGGCAGTAGAGTAATAATAGCTAGAAGGAGGGGGTATTTGGTAATCTAGGGTTGGAGATAATTCACGAATAGCAAGCTTGAGTCGGATCTTACCATGAGGACGACCGGAAGGTCGCCGGAGCTCAAAAGTTCTGATTTTGTTGTAATCGTCGACGTTAACCAGTTCCTTCAACGGAACCCTAAGTGTACCGACTAAAGGTTTGGGAGTTTCCGAAGGTTTTGAATGGAAGATCTCAAGAGTAAGAACAGCATCGTGAGGAGGAGATTGAGATTGGGGAAGATGGAGGACGAATCGTTCGTTCCAAACGGGTCGGGTATTGCCGGAATCATCAGCTTGTGTGGCGCGACGTTGATCCGGGTCGACCCAAAAAATAACATAGGGCTTGAGATCGCCGTGATGCCAATTGACATTTTTCAGATGCTTGGCGGAGACGATGGTGATTTCGAGATCGTAGGTTTTCTGGGGAGGACGAGAAGAACCAGTTGCCATTTCTGATTTTTGGGGAATGGAAGAAATGGAGAAGGTGTTTTATATGGGTCAGATAACAGTGGATTTTGTGGGATACCAATTTTAAATTTTTCTAAGAACTTTCGAAAATCTGACTGAGCTAATTATTTAGATACATTTTAATTTATAATATTACTAATCTTATCAGATATATGTTTACATAATGTGTTTCGAAATATAAATAGTCAAAATTAGATATAATTTATTTTAGATATACAGTAAGTGTATTTGTATGTATCTGGATTATATAGACAAATCTCGCTTGCCTCCCTCCCATCTCACTAGTCACTCTCCCATGTATCTAAGACAAATCTCGCTAGCTTCCCTCTTGTTGAAGATACATGTGAATCACACGAGATACAAACAAATACATATATCTTGTGTGTATCTAGTATGTTGATTCACATGTATCTGAAATACATAGACAAATCTCACTTAATTCCCTCATGTTTTCGCTCACCTCTCTCCCTATTTTAATGTATTTATCTGCTAGCAAAAATACATGTATCTAGGTGTATCTTCCTCAATATATGATAAAAAAAAAACTCTTATTTAGTGAAAAAATACGTAATTATTTTGAAAATATATGTACAATTGGCATATATGGTATAGATGTAGTATGTCTAATAGTTTTCCCTAAATCTTATTACTTCCTTCGTCTCAAAATAAGTGTCGTATTAGCAAAATTATTGTATACTTATTTTGCGCTCATGTTTCTGGATAACTACTTTATACTATATATACACATCGTAAAGAAAGGTTTTTGAGATGAAATGCACCATTGCTTATTTAGCTCCAAATCAAACAACTATGCCTCAGTCTCGAATAAGTTGAGATTGGCTATATGAATCCTCGGTATTTGATTTATGTCCAACTCATGTCAAGCTCCAAAATAAACGTTGAAACAAATAACATACAGTGGTTCTTGGTTGAAGGTTTAGCAACTAAGACAGGTATTATGAATCATTTCTAAACACAAGCAAATACTTGTTATGATGTTACAATAGAAATTAGAAAATGTCATCTGCACAATGCTGAGTGACCTAGCAATAAAGATTATAAATCTTGAATTTCCACTCTTAAGGGATATAAAAAAAAATGTCATTTTCTGCACATAAGACCTCTGTATAAGGCAACAAACTGTGAATACAAACACTTCAACTTCCTCTCCAATCAGTAGAACTTCCAAAATCAGCGGAGGGTCATCACAAATTCACAATATCCAGCACCTGCAACCTGATGCGTCTTGTGCTCCTTCAAACCATCGATCCCAGGAAGGATTTGTTGGACCGTGTGTTCTGGTGGAGGAAATATCATAAAATTTAGCGAAATATGACACTCATAAGACGCTGCGATAAATGAAGAGTAATTCTTACACTGGTAGTAATGGATCTGGCCTTGTTTCCACATTACTTAGCATCCTAAGCCCATGTAAGAGAATCAAGTTAGATAACCATAACATGCACTGAACATACGGTCTCAAGGCTTTACAGATATCAAGTTAAATATATTATGTTTGTACTTACTCCTTGCAAGCAGCTGATGCCTTTTCCATTTTGTCAAGCAATTCAAGTTCTTCCTGCACATGTTACATCATCAGCAATTTTGTAGTATGTATGGTCGGTAAACTACAGAAGAAGGCTTAATAAACAGGTAACAATTTTCCCAGAGGGTTTGGTCAGTGGCAAGAGAGTAATTTGTGGGTTAGGTGCACATCACGGGTTAGATCCCAACCACAAACCAAAGTCGGGTACTTGAGAGGAGAATGGTAGATGAGTGGATCCATTATCCACCAAGTTTTGAACTGTAGGCCACTAGCCCTCATGGATTTGTTGGTTATTATAAATAAAACAAAACAAGTAACAATCAACAAGAAATAGATACTGTATCATGTCTGATGTTGGAACATGAAAAACAACTGAGATCAACCACACCTAGCCTTAAGCCCTTGCGAAGAAGATTGAGGCAATGCCACCAGATATGGCACGACATGTGGAAGATAACTTTCCAAATAACGGAAAGCACAGCAGCTGTCAAATTAAGGGCTCAAAGAAGGAAGGAAGACCCTGGGAAAGAAACACAACATCAAAAGGAGTCGAAGGATATTCCATTAATATATAAGGTCCATATTCACAGTATCTTGTTGGACTTTGTGCAACTAAAATTTGTTCAAGGATTCTAGACCATAGGAGCTTTGCTATAATATAGAAGAAAAAAGAATTGCAACTTGTAACCTGGATCACATCCATAGCACATATCTTTTTCGTTTTCCTTTTTAATAATTCAGGAGTATTTAATGTTACGCCACATTGGTCTCAGACGTATCCTGTACATATATAATACAACACACATTAAGCCCCCCAAAATGTCTTAGCCTATCATCTATACATGCTGGACACGCTATCACCAAGTATTAGCTCAATTAAGATTGCCAGTACTTGATGAACAGATAGAAGTATTCACTATTATTTACTAACCACATTGAAGATACTCAAGCACAGCCTAATGGTTGCACGAATCTCATTTGCGTTGGTGCACAAACATTCATAGAAACAACAAGAAGTAGAGGGAGAAACAATTAGGAAGAGTATTGAGTTCCACACAGTACATATCTAAGTAACAGAAAAATTCTTGTAATTTCCTACCTGCAACTCACATATGTAATATTTAGGTTACTGAGCAATCAGAATCTATCAACTGATCAGCCTGGTTTACACAACTCAAGTCTTATAAAGTGAAAAACTCAGTGACTGTGATGTTCAACCTGCATCGCATTCTTCCCTCATTAAAGTTCTAGAATCCTTAGAGAGCCCAAGAATGATAATTTTTGGATCTAATCAGGTCATATGGAATTGATAATTCCTTAATGGAAGGCCTTCTCTTACCAATTCAAATCAGCTTGTATACTAAACATTTATCTCTAGGTGTAAAGAACATTTTACAGATCATCTAAATTATATGTGGCAATGTGTGATGGGACGTCACATATCTAGTGGATACGAGTACATAATTTAAATAGAGAAAGATTTGATTCTCCCATTAGCAAAGGGGGTACATAAGATATACCACAAAGCTCATGCCATTTCTAGTTCTCTATTATGTGATGAATTTAGCTGTATATATGACTGATCACTGTAAATGAGCTTCCTTTCACAGATAATGAGTCAGGAGAAACTTGGGAAAAAATATGTTCTGAAGAATCACATGCATATGTAGAGAAATTGCAAATATTGTAAATGTGCTTTTTAAATGATATGTTTGACACTAATAAAGTGTTTTCATGAAGAAGATTCATAATTCATTAAGGCAAGACTTTCAGTAGCCATTATTTTGTGGCTTCACTTATTAGGAGTGTTATCTGAACTTTTGCAGCAAGGAGTCAAGGACAAAACATCCTTCTCTCTCCTAGAAACTCCTTTACATGAAGATTATTGTAAGAACTCCTTTCTCAGGTTGCTTTGCATGAACCGGATCACTTGAACTGGTTGAAGTCCTTCGAAGTAACTCTAACCAATAAAGTTCTTCTTGCTCAGAGGATAGAACATTTTAGAATATAAAAACCAAACGAGCACGAGGTGTTGTGTTTCTCTCAACATGTTCTATTTCCCAAGTTTGATGTGTAAGATCACAGGGACGTAAAGATAATTTAAGCAACTATGAACCAAGACTAGGTCAAATATTTATAAAGGTAACAACTTTTAGCTCACAAAAACATCAGCGTAAGTTCACATTTTATTTTTTATAGTGGTGGTAATTGGTATCCTGGACAGATTTGTGCGCACATCAACACCAGATACCTACAACCCCCCCCCCCCCCCCCAATTGGCACAAATATTAGATACCTACACCCCCAACAATGCTTAAAGAGATGTAAATAAATTTTCTGACCTTTTCCTATGCTGACATCTGAGTGCATTGTATACTCCGTGTCTTTAACTGAATACCTCTTTTTTATAAGTTTAACTAAATACATTTTTCCTGGTAGTGGATTACTAATTTCAGCCTCCCAATATGACAAGTCAAGTTACTTTTCATGGGATCCATGAATAATCATTTGATAAGATTGGATCAATTTCTAAAGAAAAAGTTTCCAAAGTCAATATATACGAATGCACATTAAAATGCTATTTGTGAGTGATAATTAATCCCTCTACAAACTAATAGTTTTAAACATTACAAGACATTTAAGTTCAAATTATTACTCTATCTTACTCATTCTTATGACGTCTAGTCATGATTGATACCATTCTGTTTCTGTACAGCTTTCACAATTTTCAAGAATTCAAATTGATAAAGTGGTTCAAATTTTAAACTTTGATGTAATGTTTTTTCTATTAGATTCATGTTTTCTCCACAAGCAGAAATATATTTGTAAGTCAAAATTAACACCGTATTTGCAATGTTCAATCAAATACTTCCATATAAAAAGGGATGAAGCCTGAAGGAGTATAATATTCTAGCCCTTTTCTCAGAGATAATGAAATGATAAAAGGAGTGAAGCTAAGAACTAATGTCAAGAAGCAAAAGTCAAAAAACAAAGATTCTAATTGCACGGTCAGAGAAGATTCTAATATCTGTCTCCTTCCATATATCCGATAACCATGAAAATTTGTCTGCTTTAGAAATCCTCACAGCTAGATATCCCCAACCAACACAAAATCTTCAAATATTTGCATTTATATCTCGGAATCTCCTCCACATGTATTCCAGGGGTGACGAAGAAGAAGATTCCACTGTGTAGCTAGGTAAAAAATTCCTTTTTATGTATGTATAGTACATATTGACTCCCCTTGCCTTCTTTGTAGGTTTACTCCTTCAGAATTTTGACACCCCTTATTGCTTCCCATAATGAACAACAAAATCCACAATAAGGAAAAGCCAAAATAACAGAACAGCTTATTTTGTTTTCTGGCAGTGAAGCAACTCAGTTTAATTACTTTGATTGGTTTGTGGTCCAATGATACTTTTCCTACTCCAGGTTTCTATTTCCCCTTGTATCCCCCCCCCCTCTTCTCTACCGTCTCTTTCTTCCTCCCACTCCAACATCAAATAAGTAAGGGCTTCCGATGTTCAACTAACAGCTCCTTAATGGAGAGAAACAATGTCCACTATATTCTTTCTGATTTCAGATGTTTAGAGGAAGGGATACCTGTTAATGCCTCATCAGATACTATATCAACAGTCTATTTTATATATAGTTACAAATCAAGCCTTCATAATCTTTTAAGCAACACAAATAAAAAAGCATTTCAAACAATAACATGTAAATTTTGCATTCAGTGCAGTAGTTTTTTAGAACAAAGGTGTATACACATATATATAAGCAAACTCTGAACCAACTTCCAAAACCTAAAACAACTGACTTGTGGATTCAAGCATCTAAATATGAATGAAGAAGAACTAAAGCTTAAAGACGGCCAGAATTCATGGTTGAAGTTCAATACAGGTCTCCAATGAAACATCAGTGAGCCCTATATGTCATATGTTCAACAGGTTTCAAGGCTCTCGGTAAAACTCCATGCCAAGTCCAAAACATACTCAAATAATTATTATTCAAACTCTCAAAAAACATTAAGCTTTCACTTCAAAACTCAAATGAACTCCCCCTACTACATCGAAAATGAAACGAAAGGGGACATACACCCTCACACTTCCACAACTCAAGAACTTTAATCAGATATGAAACATGAAATAGCTCATTTTTTATGACAAGGGAACCCGCAACCACTACTCCTTGGGTGACCACGGGGCAAACCTGGCTCTTGTGCAACAGCTCGCAAACCACAAAGGAGAGGTAAACCACACTAGGCAAGTGCGTGCGAGAAGATGAAATAGCTCATTAGCACATTAATTCAACCAAAAAGGTAAAAAAGCCCCTCTTTACAGAATTGAAGTAAAGAAAAGCTCTCTTCTTTTTTTTCAGTTGATGATCAACCCATTTCACATATTACCAAACACATAGAACAATAGCTCCCTTTTTTTAACATCATTCATTACTCCCATCTGCACTGTGTACCAATACAACACAAGACTCCCCTTGAAGAAAGATTCAAACTTTTCCTCATATATATCAAATTCACAACAACCATATTCAGCAAACCAGAAAAAACAGACAAAATTTCGAAGCAACAAAACAAAAAGTCAATAAGAGACATCAGAAGAACCTCTAAAAAACGAGTTTCTTGCTCAAGTCTCTTCAATTCAGCAGATATCCGATGCTTCCCTCTAGTATCAGCTGCTGCCACAACCGATCTCACCTGTTCTGAGCTCTCTGATTGCATTTCTCACAATTAATCAAAACCCAAATACCTAAAGAATCAGAAAAGTTCAAAAACCCAAAAAAGGAAAGAACATTTTATACGAAAAACAAGAAACCAAATCCCTAAAGAATCAAAATCATGCAAATGAAACTAGAGATTCTGAAACTGTTCAGAGACTAAAAAACAAAAACCCCCATTTGGAAAAAGAATCAAGAAAGCACTCAATTTTCATTAAAAATAAAAAAACTTGAGATTCTGGAACTGTTCAAGAAACCAGATAAAGGGTTTTAGCAGTTTCTGCAGAACAAGAAATGGACAATTGAAGAGACAATGCAGAGTGCTTGAAGGTGGGGGTAGTAGAAGTGGGGTGGTTGGGGTGGGGGGGTGGTTTACTTTTGTTTTGTTGGTCTACAAAGTGAATTGAAATGTTCCAAGAGATAGGCAAAGCAGAAAGAACAAAGAAGAAAGATGAAACCAAAAAGAAGAAAAAAAACAAAAAGGAAAGTTGGCTTTTTTGGTTTTAAAATTATTTTTCTTTTTGAATAATGAGAAAGTTGGTAATCTTCTTTCACTTATTTTACTTTACAAGATATTCTTCCTTTTTTGTCTCTTTTTTCTTTTTTGCTTCTGTGTTTGGGTTTTTGGGGTGTTGGGGTTTGGGTGGGGGTTGTGGGGGTGGAAATGAAATCAAAGTTTTAATTTTATGAGTTTTGAATTTTTATAATAATAATTTCAAGTGTTAATATACTACGGCTAAACTCTAAATTTAATATACTTCTTAATACAAATATATAATTTTGAGAAATTTGATTAACGGTCGAATTCGTACTCAAACTTCTAACTCCGGCTCTAAAAGGGTTAAGGGGGATAAGCGGAAGTCTCCTGCAAAATCAGAGTTTTAATTTTATTAATTTTAAACTTTTATAATATTTTATGTGTTAATAACTAAATTCTAAATTTTATATACTCTTTAATATAAATTATATCATTTGAATAAAAATAATTAAATTTGATCGAATTCGTATTCGAGCACTCGCCCAGAGAGAGTGTTGAGGGGATTTAGGGGAAGTTTCCCACTGTTGAGTTCAGCTACTGAGCACTTGGAAGTTGGAACACTGATTTTGTCACCCTCAACAGTAAGCTCCAATATATATCAATATCAGTACCATCTATATTACCTCTTTGTTTCAATTTATATAATATTATTTAATTAATTAAATATATGATACTAATAAATATTAGCTGGCTTGCTCCCAATTTTTAATCTATTTCTACATAGAATAGAATGTCAACAACCTTGAAATTAGCAGTCGAATTTAGGGAGTTGTGATCCATCTCAATACATATAATTTAACTGATTTCCTATAATTATAATATAATGAAAGCCAGATCATTTTGAGTTGGTGTTGAATTCTTTTTTTTTTTTTTTATAACGATGGTTTTCAGGTCAACTATCGCACATCTCAATTAATTTAACGGGATATCTATCACCTCTCACCAAAGTAATTCTGTCCACCAAAGCTAGAACAAATAGAAAAAATCACTTAATATTTTTGTATCAACATTGAATTTTGAACATGAGATCTCATAATTCCTTAATACTTTCTTAGATTGTAAGCCAATGGAATTTATTACAAGTATAAAGTAAATAGTTGCAAAGAAGGAGGAGTCAGGTTTGAAGTTTTTCAATGCTCGAGCTAAACTTTAAATAATTTTTAAAAATAGATTATGTTTTAAATGACGTTGTGCACATATACTTTATTTCAAGATTTCTATATAAGTCGTAGCTGAAATTTCTTTAAATTAACTTCAGGTGCGTGCGTTTGAAGTTCAGACATACACGTAATATGTTTGAAGTTTGATCTGTCAATAATGCTTAACTTCAGACAATTTGAAAATAAGTAAACTCATATATTTTTGTGTAAAATTTAGATATATATAATTAATCTTTAGATATTTGCAATATCTCATCTCTCAAATATCCTTCTTCATGTAGTACAACAAAATATCAAAGACATCAATAATATCAGTTTGAGATTAGTTTAAATAATCAATTGTCATCTCTTACCATATTTTAAATTTTTTGTAACAACAACCACTTGATTATTTTAAACACACTTTTCATCAAATCAACTTCTTCAAGCTTGCAACAAAAGCAATTTTTTAGATGTATAAATTTACTCCTTAAATGTTGTAAATAAAAGCTATCGGGAGAAGAAAACAAGCTTTAATCAAACAACACCGTCTTAATTTAAATTTACTCTCATATTCGATATTCAAAACCACTTATTCATGCAAATAGTGATTTCATTATTGAAAATCTTTACGGGTTATTATGAATGCAAAGTTTTTTAAAAGGTAACTACACCTTAAATAGCGTTGTGCAAAAAGGCTGATTTTTCTAAAAAAAAATGTTTTAAATGGTTCCATAGCAACTACAATCGATGAAGATATGACTCAATTTAAAGTTATCGAGGACACAATTTTAAATAGGAGGGTGTGAAGTACATATTAGGGTAGAAAGTAGTAAGCAGTGGAGTGTTGTCTTGCTTTTCAAGGGTTTAGGTGTTTGTTGCTATTGTAGTTGGTTGTTTAGTGTGTTTTGATTGTCGCACTATCCGTTGTTCTTGTCCTTTTTTTTTTGTAGGATTTGCGCTACTTTCTTTTTTCTCACTGCTTTCTTGTTTTTTATTCTCTGTAGTTGGATTTGCTACACTTGAGCCGATTAGAGTCTTTTACAAACAACCTCCTTATCTCTACGAGGTAGTGATAAAATCTGCGTAAATCATACCTTCCCCAAACCTTACTCATGGAAATCTATTGAATATGTTATTGTTTTTGCTCACAGAGCAAACAAAAGTCAAAAGTTTAAAGTTAAACAAAAAGTTTTATTAATAGAGAAAGTGAGGTTAAAAATTTAAGACCACCTACCTCTGAAGGCTATTTTTGTGAATCATTCCTTATGATCTACCAGGCCCAAATATTATTCTTGTACCAGATGCTGGGCCGCTTCACCCAATGCAGGCCCAACATGATCCCATCACCAATAATTTACTAGCAGCTATTTGACCATGAATTTTTTTTGAGCAACTTTCATATATAGCAAACATAAAAAACATATTTGTATACTATATCTATAATTTGCATAATTGCGCTCCATAACAAACTTTATGTTTGCTATGACTATTAATATGTATATTTCGCTATACATATACAAAAGAAGCAATTGTATAATCTGTATCGGTATACATATACAAAAGAATCAATTGTAAAATCTGTGTTTGTATAAAGTGAGAAAGAGAGAAAGACAAAAGAAAACTGGGCAGAGGAAGATCTGTATTTGTATAATCATAAGTGTATAGGATGAAAATATATGTAGTTGTATTTGTATACACAATTTTCTCTCGTTTTATACAAACACAAACACAATTTATACATTTGTGTTTGTATAAAGTGATAGAGGCGAAGATAGACTGCCCAACGAGAAACGAGAGTGGCGAGCGAGATATTCAGGGAGAGAGGCGAAATGACAACAGTTTGCTACGGGTTACAATTAAATCAAACTGTGGTTATAACATTTAATTTGAATTAATAGTTTGCTATTTTATATAATTTTCCTTTTTTTTCTTAATTAAAATACTTTTT
The DNA here is from genome assembly GCF_900185275.1 of Solanum verrucosum. NCBI lineage: Eukaryota > Viridiplantae > Streptophyta > Magnoliopsida > Solanales > Solanaceae > Solanum > Solanum verrucosum. Next base: position 1,253,519 of record NW_026020398.1, read on the forward strand.
TCACTTTATTTAAAAATGCATGCTTGATTTTGAAATAACCAATGATCTTTTAAAAATAATTTTTCTGTCTTTAAAAGATAGTAGTGAAATTTGCATATATTCTATTGTTCCTTCATTATAAAATATTGAAATTGAGTTTAAAATTTGAAAAAAATGTTGTATTCCAACTCTACTTTTGTAAATTTCCCTACAAATATAACTAAGCATAACTCCATCAACTTCATAAATTTTAAATATTTAAAATCTACTACCAAACTTCTCAATTGTTGTTTTTCATTAAAAAAAAAAGAAAAGAAGGTGAAAGTTATATTTGCATGGCATTCTAACTTTTTTGTATTTTTATTAGTGTATACCTATAAGAAGGGAAGTTTTTTTTATGGGAAGGGAAATGGGAAAATTTTGAAATTTGGTTGGCTCATTTGTCAAATTTCAAATTTCGTACTAATTGATATTGAGTTAAGCTCATTTAATAATTGGAGTTGTGTGAAATTTGTCTCTCGTTATCCAAGCTTGATAATTGATATGATAGCGATTCATTTTTCGTCATTGTTCTTGCACGTTTTTTGAAATATATTAACAAAAATTAATGTAAATATTAATTGAAACCAAATCGATCGATTAGTAAATATATGGAGATCAATAACTAAGTGCATGCCAATTTTATTTTAAATATTATTAGAACTATTATCATTTTAAATATTATCTCAACAAAAATCAATGCAACTCTTTTTGAAGATTATTATATTAGCAATAAATGAAATTTCACTAAATAAGATCCGAAAAGTAGAATCTTATTATTATTTAATCAAGGTAGAAAGACTTGTTTTAAAAATTAAAATATTTTAATTTATAATACATAAATAAAAATAAATATTTCATGAAAATATATAATTTTAAAATATAGTAGTAAATAACAAAAATAAAATAATTTTTCTAATTACTCCCTCCGTTTAAAAAAGAATGACCTCCTTTCTTTTTTAGTCAGTTTAAAAAAAAAAGACCTCTTTTTTTTTTGTAACATTTTAATTTCAGTTTTTCACGTGACATGTTTAAGGTCACAAGATTAAAGGTAATTTTGTACATTTAACATAACTATAGTTTAGAACCACAAAATTCAAAAGTCTACTTTATTTTCTTAAATTTTGTGTCAAATCAAATTAGATCATTCTTTGTGAAATCAAAGGAGTAATAGTTTTTAAAGTATACATTTCTTAAGTCTAATACGTGTCAACTCAAAGTCCATTTTTGTGCCACGTACATGCAAACACTACTTTATTTTCCCTTCTCGATAAGTCCAGGCGTTCCTCGTTGCTTCGATCTCCCCTACGAAAAACTCTCGTAAAAAAAAATAAAAATGAATCCAATTAATATTTTCCCTAAAAGCTTCTCACAATTGTCTTCACTTACTAATCTCCATAAACTCTCACAAATTCGTATTGCTTCAATTCAATTAATACAGCACCACCGTGGATCCCGCAAATATTCCTCCGATGATCATCCACCGGAAAAGCCACCGCCGGAATTTCCTGCGGCTCCGCAACCAGACAAGCCTTCCGAGTCGTCCGAAATCCCTAGCGCTCCGAACGACGACCCGACTCCGAAGACAACACAATACCGGGGCAGCCCGTATGGTTCCGGGGCAGCTATACCTCAGCAAAGTTCCAAGTCAAAAGTGCGACAACCTCATGGTGCTGAAGTGAAAACACCTGTTCCACCGGAGTCCGATGATATCGTTCCCTCTTAATTGTGAATGGCGATGTGTCAAATATCTACTGCAGTTAAAAGCGCTCAAATTCGCAAAAAATAGCAAGTTTTGTTATATTTTCAAAATAATAATAATAATAATAATGTAGCAGTATTTTAATTTTAAAATGTTGCGGAAATTATGTTGATATAATAGTTACTGTAGTCTGTATGTGTACGGAAATTTGTGGAATAAGTATTTGTGGGTTTTTGTATATATAGTAGTTTAAAAGAGATTTTTACATAAAAAGTTCGTCCAATTCATAGTTTTACACTTTTTTAATCGATATATAGATAGTTAGATATTATACCCTTGTTATATATTCAAATAGTATATATAATGTTATATAATATTATATTGAGATACATGACGTAATATTTTATGTTAAACGGCATATTTTGAAAATTTTAAATTGTTCTTTAATCGCATTCGAGGAATGCGTTTTATTCATTGTCAGTGATCTTCAATGCATCTCTTGGTTTTCTCCCTTATTAGCATTAGCATTAACTGAACTAGTAAGTAACATATATTTTCTATCATTACACGAAAATTTCACTTTATTGCATATATTTTCACCATTTTATTAATTTAATTATTCTCACATAAATACACATATGTATAACATCTACTTAATGGTACAAATTTGAGATTATAACATCTACTTAATGGTACAAATTTGAGATTATTAAATTATGTGAATTTATAAAAACATCAGTTGGTATATATTTTTTTATACAAATATTTATTTAAATTTGAGAGAATAGAGCGAGTAACTAAATTAGGTAAGATGACCGTAAACCATCTTTACAAAAAACAATAACTAGAATAAAAATATACAAAATTTTATCAAATAAATTTAAGACCTCTCATAGAGATTTGACTTTAGGCCACCAATTTTTTTAGCCACTCTTGTGCACGCACACTCAAAGTTAAAGATCATAGATACAAGTTAAAATCAAGTTAAATGACACATTTGTATATTATGCACTATTTATTAGACGACAAAATATATATATGCACCATTTTCTAACAAAAGATATCTCCACTCTACATTGCAAAGTTTAGAAGTATATTTGCCTATTTTCCCTTTTTTTTTAAACATTCTATACCTTGGGGTGTCAACAGAAACACCCGTTTGGCCATACAATATGGAATCATGATATATATGATATCATAATATGAAATTATGAGATTAAGTTGAAGTTTTGTTTGGATATGCGATATGAAATTTTTTTGTATTGTATATTTTCTCATAAGTTGTAAAACTATTAAAATAGCCCCAACTGTTTATTCAATCTTACCACATAAACAAAAATTATAAAATCGCATAATAAATTATTACAAAACTATTTGTTCTTCAACTTAAGTAACTGTTTCATCTAACTTTAATTCAATAAAAAAAATTGAACATAAATTATAGTGTACTAGTCTTTAATATAATCCTCCCACATAGTACAAACAATCTTCTCACGTTGAACTAGCATTTCTCGATCATATAACCGAGAAGATGAACCAACATTATTACTTTGAACCATTTGTTGGTTAGTATCATTCACAACTATATTTTCATGTTCATAGACCATAAATATTTCATCACTCTTTTGGTATTTTCGCAAATATTTATGTAACACTTACAAGTTATGACAATTTTTACTTGTGTGTCAATAATGATTCATGCCTTGTTTCACTTGTGTGCAATTACACATTTTCAGTGCATTAATTTCGTACTAAAATCAAACATATTGGAAGTAGTGATTATCAAACATACATCAAACAATTTTGTCTTTTTTCATATTAAATTGCTTCAAACATTTTCATATGTAGCCGAAAGAGAATTTTTTTTATTATGAAAAAACAAAAAAATATTAGTCCCTCCGTTCTTATTTATATTCACTAAATCAATCCCTACTTTATCATTTGTATTCACCAAATTTAAAGTAATAACAAATTTTATGTTGGTGAGAATAAGAAATTTTAAAAAGTAATAATGTGATTATCAATTTTATTTAATTTACATATGAAATAAATGGTTAGTAGATATAAATGTGGATTTGTTTTAACAAAATATAAACTTTTGGGCCAATTTTTGTTTTTAAAAATTCTCAAATCATGATATGAATACACAAATAATATTTTTTGGAGAATATGTGATTCCATCTCATGATATGAAATCATGAGATGGAATCAGCGTGAAATCGTATGTCTAAATGTTGATTTCATCTCACGATTCCATATCGTGATATAATATCGCATGACCAACCGCCTACTTAATTTTACACAATCAATAACCGACGATGTAAATATTGTTTTACACAATCAATAACTGTGAAGCCTATTACAGGCAATCAATCTGTTAGTACTTTTTCTGTTCCTATTTGCTTGTTCATTTTTGACTTGACATACCTATTAAGAAATTAATAATTGACATAGTAAATTTACTATTTTACCCCTATTATTTGATATAATTTCAAAATCAATTCACTACCTTTTTAAAAAAAAACAAAAACATTAATTTTCTAAATAAACTGAGAATATAATAGGTAAACCATATTGTCTTTTTAAAAACACAAATAAAAAATCAAAATTGGACAAGTAAAAGAAACAAAGAAAGTATCCACCATTGTGGAAACTATTTTTTATACAAACAAGCACTTTAGAACTTATTATATGTTAGTTTTAATTAGTTTTACTTTTTAATATTCAAATTATAAATACGGAAAATAGTTATAGAAGACAACTAGGACTATATTTACTCTACTATTTTATTTAGAGTTTAACTAATATGCAGAGACAGTGGATACTTAGTTAAACTCAACTTTATGTACGTATCTCTTTCAATCTTTTGTCTGCAGCGTACTTAATTTGAGTATTTTTTTTGGTTCTTCGGTCTGCAGTGAACTGAATTAGAGTTTTTTTTTTTGAATTTTCGGAGGAATTTGAGTATCGCCGCCCTTACTGCAATGGCTGATTTATTGCCTCAATGTCTTATTCATAAAATACTGTGTCTGCATAGTTTTAAGAGAGCAGCCCAGTTGAGTATTCTTTCTAAAACATGGCTGCAAGCGTGGTTGACTATTCCCAACTTGAGTTATTCACTTGGTTATCTCGAGCATAATATGAAAAAAGTAATGGATAATATCATGGAGAGATATCGAGATGGAAAAATCCCTATTGAAAAGTTAGATTTATCATACTCTGTTGATTCTAATGAAGTTTTTCCTTTGTTTAATAAGTGGCTTGATATTGCACTTCAGAATGGTGTAAAAGATCTTGTCTTTCGAATTCCTAGCCATCTTACGTCATACCCGTTGCCTATGTTAACAATCTTGGCAACAAAATCTTTAAGAGAATTAGTATTAACAGGTTGTGATTTGTACTGTGCTTCATTATCTAGTGGTGTGGTGAATTGCTATTCGTTGAGAAAGCTTTCTCTAACTCAGGTAGGTTTAGGTGATAACACGCTTCAGATTCTACTTAATAGTTGTCCCTTTATTGACAACTTAATTTTAGATTACTGTTCTTGGTTGAAAAAGATTGAGATACTGAATAATCTTCCAAAGATCAAGTCGGTTTCTATTCGGAAATCTGGCACAGAGCTTGTTAAAATTCAAGCACCAACTCTTGAACACTTATCTTATTTTACTGGTGTGGAAGAGTTTGCTATGTTCGATATTGATGCTCCAAATTTGGTGTCATTGGAGTATAAGGGATTTAAATTTCCTGCAACTTTTATGGATACTAATTTGCAATGGAGTTGTTATCCTACGAGATTCGTCCTTGATTCAACTAGCGAAACAATTGCTAGTGTCATGGACGTTTTAATGCATATGATGAGCTCGAGTCATTCTACTTCTCATGGAAGCAACAAGCCTTTGCATCGTCAATTAAAAGAAGTTAAAGCCGATAAATTTGATTGGGAAAACCAGAGATGGCATTGTGATCCTGTGGAACTTGGAAGTGAAAGGATGGCAATAAGGGACCTTAAGGATAAGTTTTGCTTTTTATTATATTGGTCATGCAATTAATTTATCTCTATTCCAAATTGTAATGCATAAGTTCATTAATATAGAGAATAGGACTGCATTTATCACCTGTAATCGTCCTGCATAAGACAGAGTTTGAGCATATGCACTAGTAATTCGACTTGTCAATCTTATTCACCAGCTGATGATAATCCATGACCAGCACAAAGAGTAAGGGTCACCTTACCTCCATCGCCTCTTCCCTTCAAAGTAACCAAAGTTATCACAATTAGCTTTGATGGAAGTCACACAAGCCATCACAATTCCAATAAAGGAAACTGGAAACCCATAACCCTTCAGAGCTTCCTCTATGAACTCCCAACTCACCATATGTCCATATCGTATGCCTTCCTTAGGTCGATCTTTATCATGCACCGAGGGGTGGTTTTCCTATTGTAATGTCGTAGCAGATCATGACAAATCAGAATGTTATGTACTAGTGATCTCCCGTGATGATATGAAACTTGAGCTCCTTTGTTTTCAACAGTTTTTACCAGACTTCTGGCCCTACTGATAGCATGAAATTAGACAGATAAAGTTAGTTGCAGGTTCTTGTGGTTGTGGAGACTTTGCATTGTTATGGAAGAGTTAGAATTATCGAACTTTGGTTCCCCTACAATTGATAAGTGGCTTGACATTGCACTGCATAATGGTGTAAAAGATCTTGTCTTTAAAGTTCCTAGCTTTTCATAGTACCCATTGCCTATTTTTCACAATCTTGACAGCAAAATCTTCAAAAGAGCTGGTTTTGTGGGGTTTTAATTTGAAGCACGTTTCGTTTTCATGTGGTATAGTAAACTGCCAATCATTGTGAAAGCTTTATCTAACTGCTGTCCATTTAGATGAAAACATGCTTCAAACTCTACTTAATAGTTGTCCCTTGACTGTTAGTTTCATCTTTAAGTATTGTTCAGGGTTGGAAAAGATTGAGTTGTTGAATCTTCTAAAGATCAAGTCAACTTTAATTTGGAAAGATAGAAACCAGCTTATTAAAACTCAAGCACCAACGCTCGAGCACTGAACTTATTTTTGTGTTTTGAAAGAGTCTAGTCTTATGTTGGATACTATTGATTATCCAAATTTGGTATCACTAGGGGATAAAATTCCTGAGACTTTTAATGGTAACCATGTAAACATTACCATTACGAGAACAAAAACATACACTCAAAGAGCCCTTGAGTCTCCAACAAAACACAAATACTAATTACACTTGCAGCGTTTGCAAGAAACCACAACATTTACAAGCTTTCTTGATGAACTAAGTACGTCTATTCTATCTAAAATCACCCTCTTAATTTGTGTGTATATCTTAGCCGTCTGTACATGTACTCCTAATACATTCAGAAATGGTTGATCTGCTATGGTGCCCTCTGAGATCAATATAGCTCCTTGTGATTGAGTATTCACATCCCTTAGTCATTCTGTATCTATCTTGAGCATACCAGCTTTACATTTTTACTTTCATGGAGTGTATCTTCCTCCAGTACCAGCTTCTATCTACAGGAGCATTATGTCTCCAGACATCTTCTCCCTCTTTCATATACATGCCATGCACTGACTTAACCCATAGTGAGTCCTTATTAACAATTACTTGCCAAAGCAACTTATCAACAAGATGCAAGGTTCCATAAGCTGCATTCCTTGGTATTTAGCCCTCCGAGCTTCTTAGGCAGATACAGTGTACTCCATGAAACTAGTGACATCTTCTTCTTAACATCAGACCCACCCCATAGGTACTCTCAACATCTAAGTTCTCCCGTTTAGTACCTTATTAGTATTTTTCTTAAGAATAGTTATGTCAAGTGTGATTAAAGTTGGAAACATCAAGACACTAAGAAACTATGTTTGGTGAATAAATGATGCGTTTGTCATCGATAATTGCCTGTTAAAAGCTTTTTCTGACACTTGGATTTGATATACTAGTCTGAGGCCAGCTTATAGGTGTTATATATGTTGTACTTCAAAATCACAGAATCAATTGAGATATACTCAAATAAGAGATCTCACAGTGCCCTGTCTTCTAAAAGTAGTCGCGTGCGTATGCAACTGATAAGAGTGATAGGCCTATTAAAGTCCTCTTGAGGCCTCTGAAGTATGTACCTTGTTGAAAAGAGAAAATTATGCTGCATATAGATCTAACTTAGACTTCTGATATCAGAGGTTCTTTCACATTTGTAAAATTTGATTTTGTTGACGTTATACTAGGCCATAGCACATGCAAGAGGAAAGAATTTCACTATAGAATGGTGAGAAAGACAGAATAAAGAATCTTATGCTTCAACTTCAACACAATTTTATACAATGGTGAGAAAGTGCAAGAATTTAAAGCTAGACATAAAACAGATTAATAAAGTTTAGGAATGAACAAGTGCATTCGTTTTGAAATAGTGATAAATTAATTGCATTGCCAATCTAATAAAAAATAAACTTCCTTCCTGTCCTCCGAAAGGGTGCTTATCGCCAGTTCCCCACTTACGAGTTGCAGCTCTTGATTTTTCCCATCAAAAACTTTTATTTCTTTCAATTGACTATGCCAATGGTTGCTTCTTTCCGAAGAAGAATGACTCAGATTCTTCATATACATCAAACGACTGACGAAACATGTAATCATTTCAACCGTTGATGATAGGTTGAGTCTCCTAGGATTACAACTCCATAGCAAAGCATCCACAAATGTTGGACACTCCCCATATGACCTTGTAATGTTGACATTTAAAACGTCCATTTGGGGGCTAGCAACTCCGTGGTGCTGCTGCAAATCTTTAATCTTGATGTCATTGTATTCGGGAAAACAAAGGAGAACTTGGGACCAAGGGGCCGAATTCGATAGAAGCTTCCTCAACTTACTAAACCATGCAGCATCTAAATTGTTGTTGCCATGAAGAACGATTTTTGAATGCTTCAATTGACTTGAAGCTTTCGCAATTTTAAGTTCAGGAATTTGATATCCTATATACTCAAGTGATACCAAATTCGAAGTTTCAATCTGTCTTATGCCCACACAATACTGAATTTTCAATACTTCTAGGGATTGCGATCTAGAAATAAGGTTATGGAGAAATCCAATACATATCTTCACATATGATAGCTCTAAAGATTTTAGATTCTGACAACCAACGATAACCAAATTTCCCGATAAATAACCATTATAAAACAAGTGTTCAAGAGTTGGTGCTTGGATTTTCACATGTTGGTTTCTATTTATTGATACGGAAACTGACTTGATCTTTTGAAGATTCATAAGCTCAATCTTTACCAACCCCGAACAATGATCAAGGTTGAAAGAGACAATGAAAGGACAACTATTAAGTAAAGTTTGAAGCAAATTTTTGCTTAAAATTATATAAGATAGAGAAAGCTTTCTCAAAGAATGACAATTCGCGAACCCACTAGATGACGAAACATGCATAAGGTTACAACCTTTCAGAACCAATTCTCTTAAGGAATTTGCTGCCAAGACTTTAGAAATAGGAAAAGGATATAATCGTACCGAGTAGAGAAGATCTACATAGACTAAATCTCTTGCGCCATTTTGAAGAGCTGTGTCAAGCCACTTATCAATCAGAGGGAAAACTTGATGACGACGATTGAATTTCGAACAATTTGAAAATCCAAACTTGTCAATGGGGATATTGTTTTCCTTGTATGTCTCCATAATTGCGTCCACTATTTTTGTTTCTTCGAAATATTCAACTAAGAATTCCAAGTTGGGAAGAGTAGACCAAGCTTGTAGCCATGTTTTAGATAGAATTCTCATCCGGGATGCTTGGCCATAGCTAAGATAACAGAGTATTTTGTGAATCACACATTCCAAGAAAATGTCAGCGGTGGCGGCCATGTTTTTGGCTTGAAAGGGGAATTGACAAATACGGTGGAAAAAAGGTAAAATAAAGCCCTATTTATGCTTTAGAAACCCTAATTAATTTCTAACGACTTTACCCTTTTTCTTAATTACTTAGACTATCTCCAACCTCACTTTATTTTACTCTTCATTCTCTATATTTGGAGAGTAAAACAGACAATTGGATCTCCATCTGCTCTCTAAAAAGCTCTCTATTCTCTATTTATAGAAAGGTAAATAGTACTCCCTCCGTCCCTATTTAGTTGTCCATATTTTCTCTTTTAGTTATTCCTATTTAGTTGTCCATTTTGACAAATCAAGAAAGAACAACAAATTTTTTCCTATTATACCTTTATTTAAACTTCTTGAAAATTTCTAGTAAGCTGTAATTCATCATTTTTGAAACTATACAATACATTTATTATGCTTGGGGAGTTACACAGTCCTATAAGTTACCTATAAAGCATTTTGTTAGTTTATGAGTAAAATTTTTGAACAATTTTTTTAAATTAAAAAATGGACAGAAATAAAGTTGAAGTTTCAACTAATTCTCCTATCAAAGTAGAAGGCTCACTTATATTGATTGAAGATCCACTTCAATAGAAATATTTAAATCTATTCCATTCATTGAACTTGATTTATTTTGTCTTGTATCCATTGGTTGTTTGATTTCTCATTTCATTGAAGCATTTTTTTATAACAAAATATTTTGATGGGAAATTTTTAAATGTTACAAAAAATTGTAAAAGTGTATGTTGTTTTCCTCCAATTTATTTCACTTGAACTCAAAGAAGTGGCTGCAATTTTGAAGTGAAAAATTGTTATAAATAAAGTAAATAAACTTATGAACTTCCTAGCATTGATTAATTATCTTGAGTGAATTTATTTTAGAATTGTAAATTGTACTATAAGGGTAAAATTGTAACTTTACTATGCTAATCATTGTTGCCTTATCTGTGTGTCATTTCTAAAGTGGACAACTAAATAACGATGGAGGGAGTATTTCTTTAAATTTGGAGAACTACTACTCAACTCTCTATTTCACTTTTTCATTATTTTAATATTATTTCTATTATTTGTAACTAACATATTAATTTTCATATAAGGCCTATTAAATAAATTTCTAATATTCGTAATTCTTTTTAAATATAGTACAACATTTTAAAAAATATGTTATTTAATATATACTATTTTCATCATGAATTAACAATATTTTAAATATATTTTTTCAACTTTCATCACTTTAAGAGATAATTTGATATTATTATTGATTTTCACTACGAAAAATGCACAAAATTTAAATGATAAAATGAAAAATTTAATTTAAAAATACAATACATGGCATAATAATTTAAATACAAGACAACAATACAATACATAACATAATGTTTTTCACAACAATAATTTAGTAATCCGGCAGGTCGTTTTTAGATTTAACAATATTCAAAAAAAAGATAGTGTATCATCTAGAAAATTGTTGTGTTTGTGATTGCGGTTGTGCTTGTTGATTTCTTTTTTCAATTTTTCGTAGTTGTTCTTTAAATTTACAATAAAATATAATTTCATATTAAATAAAGAATTTAAAATAATAATAATTTTATATTACATGAAAATTATATAGGGTGATTATTTTGAAAAAAGAAAGAACGGATTTATATTATGAAATAAGAAAATGAAATAGAAATAGAAATAATAATACAATATTGAGGAGAAAGAAGAAGATTGATTTTTATAGAGTAAAATAGAGAATTGGTTGTCTGAAAAAATAGAATACTCTATATTTGGAGAGTAAAATAGAGTGTAGGATTGGAGATGCCCTTGCAAGACGTTCCATAACTTCATAGTTTATACGGGGAAAAAATATAATACATAAATATGCCCTTTAACTTGGCTTTAATTTACATTTATGCTCTTCAACTTTGAGTGTGCACAAACATACACTTAAACTTGTATAAAATTGAACAAATAAATATACATTTTATATGTCATCTTACATGACAATTTGCATTTTACGTGGTGTCCCTACGTATATTATGCCACGTAGAACTCATGTATCTATTTATTCAACTTTATACAAATTTAAATGTATCTATGCACACTTAAAGTTGGAGCACATATCACTTGTATATGTTATGCCTTTTTTTAACTTTGATAGATAAAAAGTAGGTTTGAAATTGTTTTCATAAAAATAAACAAATTAGCTAGTACGAAATAAATTTAAATAAGAAAATTAAGTAAATATGGAATGGTAAAAGGAGACCAAGTATGTAGGCAATACAAAAAAAAAAAGAAAAAGAGACCAAGTATTTAAAGAAGACAAAAAAAATTAAAGATAAAAATAAAATTAAGTTTTAATAGTAAAAAAGATTCAAACTTGAAATATAACATATTTGGATTAATATATTTTTTATTATTATATTAGTAAATTATTTAAGTTTGTTATAACTGTGCTAAAAGCGCGGATAAATTTACTAGTGTAACAGTATACTGTTCCTATAATATATAGGGTTTTGATTTACTCTTCCTCTGTCAGTTGTTACAACAACCGCAGTTTGTCAATTCCCCTGCAACTTCCATGCCATGGGGACAAGCTCAGCTGACATGTTGTCTGTATGCCTCATTCGCAAAATACTCTGTTATCTTAGTTATGGCGAAGCAACGCGGATGAGAATTCTCTCTAAAACATGGTTACAAGCCTGGTTAGATCTTCCCAACTTGGAATTCGAAGTCACTTCGGGTAAAAGCATAACAATAGTGGATGAAATCACTAACAGATATAGGGACGGAAATATTCCTATTGACAAGTTCGAATTTCACAACTTTACAAAGCCTGCCTGATCATATTTACCCTCTGATTGATAGGTGGCTCGACATTGTTCTTCAAAATGGTGTAAGACATCTTGTGTATAGAGATGTTAGATATTCAACATCATACTCCTTCCCTGTTTTTAAATTCGTGGAATCGAATTTTTTACGAGAACTAATCCTGACGGGTTGTGATCTGATGCATATTTCATTATCTAGTATTAGTTCTATGGCCACTTCTCATTCTTTGAGAAAGCTTTCTCTATCTTGTGTTCGGTTAGATATGAACATCCTGTTGGGTTTTATTTGCCCTGATTTCTTACCATAAATAAGTTTTCCTTTTAGGAAAGGGTTTTAATATTTTGACTAGTCCTTTTCTTGTAGGAAAGGTTTTAGGACTCTATAAATATAGACTTGTTCCTTCTAACTTAATTAGCATTCACAATGTAGTCTTAAGGGCTTTGAGAGTTTTGGTTAGGGGGAGAATTTATGGGTCACAAGCTTGATACGTTATCACTTGTGTGAACCTCCCATGTATTCCGAGTGAATTGGTTGAGGTTGTTTCTCTCTATATTTTGTACTCTCATATTTATAGTGGATTGCTCATCTCCTTTGTGGACGTAGGTCGATTGACCGAACCACATTAAATCTGTCTCTTTTGGTGTGTTTCTCGTTTGTCTTCCTACTCGTGGTCTTTCGAGGTTTGCTTTGCTAGCTTCCGCATTACACCTGCTTATTTCGATCCTAACACATCCTTCAAACTCTACTTAATAGTTGTCCCTTTATTGTCGATTTAATCATTGAGCATTGTACTAGGCTGATAAATATTGAGCTTTTGAATCTTCGTAATATCAGGTCACTTACCATTCGTATTCACCAACCCGTTACAATCCAAGCACCAGCTCTTGAACACTTGTCTTATTCTAGTTATTGTTTGAAACAGTTGCATATTATTAACTATGAGAATCTGAAATCTTTAGAGATATCAAATACGGAGGTATCTTATGGATATCTCAACAACCTTATTTCAATACCTTACTGTCTTGAGAGATTGATATTAGCTAACAATACCGTAAGTAAGTTTGACGTTTGCAGGAGTCAATCCCTTAGGGTCTTAAAGATTTGGAATTGTAAGATCATCGGAGCTATTGATGCTCCAAATTTGCGATTATTTGAGTATAAAGGACGTGTTATTCCTCAGCTTAAATTTGTACAAGAATCAAGACAATTGAAGCACTCACAAATCATTCTTGATCCCTTGTACAATTTAGATGCAGCATGGTTTTGTGAGTTGAGGAAATTTCTATCAGATTCGACTTCTTGGTCTCACGTTACCCTTTGTTTCCTCAAATGCAATGAGATTAACCTGAAAAGTTTTCAGCTGCAGTGTAGAGCTGTTACACCCAAAGTGGACGTTTTAGATGCAAAATTTTTAATGCCGACTGGGGAGTGCCCCACGTTTGTTGATGCCTTGCTGTGGAGTTGTCGTCCTAGGAAACTCAATCTACAATCAACAAGTGAAATGTTTACATGTTTTGTGAATTGTTTGAGGGAGATGAAGAATTTGAGTCATGGCCAATTAAAAGAAGCAAAAGTCTATAAATTTGATCAGAAAAGTCAGAGTTGGCATTGTGTAGAACACAAAAGAGGAGGAGAGCTCTCAATAAGGACTGTTAGCAAGTCGGAAAAATATTTCTTTTTATTAGATTGGTGATGCAGTTTATTTTATTGCAAATTGAATGCCCTTATTCTTAGAAGTAACAAACTGCAATTCAATTTTTTCGCAGCAAACTGGTTTTCATCAAATAAATGCAGAGAGCTTACTTCTGTTTTATATATCTTCTATCGGAGGTTCTTTTGCAGTCGTAAATTTTGATTTGTTAACGTTAGCTTGATACTTCGATTTGATATGTTAGTCACAGAATCTATTGAGCTATACTCAAATAAGAGATCCCAGTGTAATACTTGAATCACACTCAAATCTGCTGGTGCATAGTAACAATTTTGTCTTAGTACTCACTTTGGTATTTTTGGTTAACCGTGGTACCCAGGTCAACTTGAGCGCACCTAGACAAATTCCACGGGATATCTCTCACCTCTCACTAACAACAGATACTAGATAACCCTGTCCATCAAGGCAAGAATAAACTGGAAGAAATCAAAAGTTAACTCTGTCCGCTAAGACTAGAAATCATTGTGTTTTTGTCTCCGTTGGGATTTGAATTTGAAACCTCATTGTGCTTAACATAGTAAATTGACCACTAGATCACACCATTGAGTGCGTTTTGGTACTTAAGTAGTGCAAACTAGTACTAAGACGATTAAACGTAGTTTAGCATCGTATATATCTCTTTTTAGCACCCAACAAAGTCCAAGGTACTCTGCTTTCCCTCTTCTTAGATGTAATCAGATTAGTTTCTTCACCAGTATTCATTTTCCTTTGAGGGCGCTTTCGTTCTCCATTTTCATTTCATAATAATCCAACGCAGTTAGCTAATATGAAATAAATTTAAAGATGGAAAGGTAAAGAGAAAAAAAAATGTAGGCTATACTAAAAAAAATTAGGCCAAATATTTATAAAAGAAAAAGAATCCCAAAGTGATAAACATATTCACATAAAAATAAAATCAAGTGTTGATAATTAAACAAGATCCAATCTTGAAATCTAACATATTCGGATTTTTTTGTATAATGATATATTTTTATTATTATATTAGTAACCAATTGTTTAAGTTTGTTATAACTATTCTAAAAGCACGGATAAATTTACAAGTATTACCGTATACTGGGGTTTCTAGAATATATATATATATACTTTTCCACTGTCACATCCACTGCAATTTCCAAACCATGGGGACAGCTGACATGTTGCCTATATGCCTCATTCGCAAAATACTCTGTTATCTTAGTTATGAAGAAGCATCTCGGATGAGAATTCTCTCCAAAACATGGCTACTAGCCTGGTTGGATCATCCCAACCTGGAATTCACAGTCTCGTCGGGCAAAACCATAACAATAGTGGATCATGTCATGGAGAGATATAAGAACGGAAATATTCCTATTGACAAGTTTGAATTACACAACTCTACAAAGTCTGATCATATTTTTCCTCTGATTGCTAGGTGGCTCGGTATTGCTCTTCAAAATGGTGTAAGACATCTAGAGTACATAGATGTTGAACTTTCAACATCATACCCCTTCCCTATTTTTAAATTCTTGGAAGCAAATTTTTTACGAGAACTGGTCCTGACGGGTTGTGATCTGATGCATGTTTCATTATCTAGTGCTAGTCAAGCGGTGACGTGTCATTCTTTGAGAAATCTTTCTCTATCTCTTGTACACTTAGACAATAACATGCTTCAGACTATACTCAGTAGTTGTCCATTCATTGTTGATTTAATCATTGGGTATTGTAGTAGGCTGAAAAATATTGAGATCCGGAATCTTCCAAATATCAGGTCTCTTGTCATTGGTAATGACCAACACGTTAAAATCCAAGCACCGTCTCTTGAACACTTGTATTATGGTAGTTCTTGTTTGAATAAATTGAATATTGTTGAACATAAGAATCTGAAAACTTTAGATATATCATGTACAGAGATATCTGATGTATATCTCAATCACCTTATCTCCATACCTTACTGCCTGGAGAACCTGATATTAGCTAACATTGCTTTTGGAAGATTCGACATTTGCAGGAGTCAATCCCTAAAGGTGTTAAAGATTCATAATTGCAAGATCATAGGAGCAATTGATGCTCCAAATTTGGTTTTGCTTGAGTATAAAGGACAAGATATTCCTCAGCTTAAATTTGCTCAAGAATCAAGACAATTGAGGCAATCACAAATGATTCTTTATCCCTTGTTCAATGTAGATTCGGCATGGTTTTGTCAGTTGAGGAAATCTTTATCAGATTCGACGATCTCTTGGTCTCAAGTTACCATTTACTTTCACAAATGCGAGGAGATCAACATGATAGATTTGCTACTGCAACCTAGAGTTGCTATCCCCAAAGTGGACATTTTAGATGTAAATTTTTCAAGGCCGAATTGGGAGTTCCCGACATTTGTTGATGCCTTGCTGTGGAGTTGTCATCCCAGGAAACTTAATCTACAATCAACAACTACAATTTTTACATGTTTCATGAATCGTTTCATGCAGATGAAGAATTTGCGTCATGGTCAATTAAAAGAAGCAAAAGCCTACAAATTTTATCAGAAAAGTCAGAGTTGGCATCCTGTAGAACACAAAAGAGGAAGAGATTTCCCAATAAGGACCAGTAGCAAGTCGAAGAAATATTTCTTCTTATTAGATTGGTGATGGAGTATATTCTATTGCAAATCGAATGCCTTCAATTTTTCGCAGCAAAAAGTAATAAATGCAGAGAGATTTACTTCTTTTTTGTCTTCCATTAGAGGTTTTTTCCCAGTCGTAAAAATTTGATTTTGTTAATGTTAGCTTGATACTTGGAGCATTTTCTGATATTTGGATTTGATATGCTAGTCTGAGGCCAACTTATAGTTGTTATGTTGTACTTCAAAATCACAGAATCAATTGAGATATACTCAAATAAGAGATCTCACTGTGTTTGTCTTATAATTCTAAAAGTAGTTTCGCCTGTATGCAACTTATAGGCCTATTAATTTCATCTCGAGACCTCTGAAGTATGTACTTTGTTGAAAAGAGAAAGCTATGCTGCATATAAATCTAATTTAGACTTGTGATATCTGTGATCTTTGCATCGTTTCTTATTTGGTTGCAGTATAGAACCATTTAGCACCTTTTTTTGGGCCAACTTGAGATAACCTAGACTAATTCCATGAGATATTTGTCAACTCTCACTAACAATAGGTACCAGGGAACCTGTCCATCAAGGATAGAATAAACTGGAAGAAATCACCAGTTAACTCTATCTGCTAAGACTAGACATCACAGTGTTTTTGTCTCTGTTGAGATTTGAATTCGAGACCTCATGGTACTTAACACAGTTTATTGACCACTAAATCACACCCTTGGGTGCGTTTTCATACTCAAACTTAGTAGTGCATACTAGTACTAAGACGATTAAATGTAGTTATAGCACCCAACAAAGACCAAGGAACTCTGCTTTCCTTCTTCGTAGATGCAATCAGATTAGTTTCTTCAGCTGTGTTCATTTTCCTTTAAGGGCGTTTTCGTTCTCCATTTTCATTTCTTAATAATCCCACTCATACGATCACATTGAGGTACTTACACTGACATCGGTTTCCTTTCAATAGTTTTCTTAACATTCTAGACCGTGTGATGCCTCAGGAAAATATATCCACTCTTGTTTATACCTATCTTGTCAAGTACTGTGAACGCAGCCCACTTCCAGTTCTAACTTCTTGCTGCTGGAAGCTAAATGTCATTGCGAAATCTATTTAAAATAAAGGGAAAAAGGACGAATTTACCCCCGAACTTTGATAAATGGTACGTCTATGCCCTCCGTTATACTTTGGGTCCATCTCAGCCCCTGCCGTCCAATTATCGGTACACACATGCCCCTCTCACTAACGGCCCCCTCATCCTATACACGTGTTTTAATCCTAATCAACTACCCGTTTGATCATTATTTTTAACCCATAAACTAACAACCCGCCCCATAAACCCATACCCACCCGATTCCCTCTAAAATATTCAATTAAAAGACCCAAATCTTCCGGGTCTCATTATAAACGAATTGTAACATCCGACAATTTAAAAATGAATATGAAGAAGCTTGAAATTTGGAAATAGTCATTTTTGGAAAAAATTAAAATCTGGAAAATTTGGCTAAGTGTGGAAATCAGTGAGTTTTTGGCCAACTTTGAGCAGTCATAACTCCTAGATCAGGATGATTTAGGAGTAGTTCCAGTTATGGTTTCGAAGCTTGTGGAACGATCTTTCCAACGCCACTGAGTTTGCTCGATTCCGAGTTCGTATGAGCGAGTTATGATCTTTGAAAGTTGGGCAGTTGGCAGGGATTCCGTTCCGGAAATTTAAGGGCATTTTGGTCTTTTCACAAATAATTTCTTTTGAGCTTATATTGTTGTATTAGGCTGATATTTGGATCATTTTGTCCCATTTTGAAAGAGAAAGAGTTAGGGTTCAAGAGAAGAAGAAGAGAAGAAGGAGAAGAAGAAGAGAAGAAAGAGGAGATCAACAAGATTTGTCAAGATCATTGTGGATTTTCGTCGGGGGTGATCCCTATCAAGGTATGTGAGTCTTTAGTGTGGGTTTATCCTTTCCCCCCACATACCAAGCTCGTTTTTATGATTTGAGAAGAGATTGGATTTGTTGTTGAAGTTGTTGAAGTTGTTAGTTGTTGTTGATGTTGTTAGTTGTGTTGTTGAAGTTATTGTTGGTTGTGGGACAGGATTGGGCTGTGTATTTGAGTTGTGACCTATTGTATATTGAGGGATTTTATGATCCTTAGTGTTGGTTGGTTCATACCCCCACACACCAACTCGTTTTTAATTCCAAGAGAAGATTTATTGGTTGTTGAAGTTGTAGTGGTGTTGTGTTGAAGTTCTTGCTGATTTAGTACAGATTTCTGGCTGTGATTTTTGAGTTGAATCTATTGTATAATAAGGGTCTTTATGATTCTAAGTGTTGCTGCTGAAACCTTGAGGTTGAGAGGGTTTAGAATTGGAAAGAAACAAGGGGAAAAAGTCGGATTTTTGGGGAAAAAGGGGCTGGGCTGTTGCACCTCTCCTAGTGCCAAGGACACCAATCCTTCCCTTTCATTCACCATTTCTTTTTTTATACATGTTCCTAGGTATTATACCTATGTTTCCTAGTTGTTTCCAACACTCCAAGGTACTTCCAAAAGTCAAGTAAAACTACAAGTCAAGTGAAGTTAGTTTCCAAGTCAAGTGAAGTTAGTTTCCAATTCAAGTGAAGTTAGTTTCCAAGTCAAGTGAAGTCAAGCTTAGAAGTAAGTAAGTCAAAGCAAGTCTTTAAGGTTTTCCAAGAGTCTTCATTGAGCGTTTTAACTTCATTCTAAGGCTCAAGTTCCAAGTTAAGTATTGAGTTTCAAGTTAAGTCAAAAGTTAAGAGTTTCATGTTAAGTTAAGAGTTTCATGTTAAGTTAAGAGTTTCACATCAAGCCAAGAGTTCAAGTAAAGTAAAGAGTTTAAAGTTGAGTTCTTTTCTCAAAGTTATTAGGGAACTATGTATTCCCAAAGAAGTTTTAAAGAAATGTTTTTACATTTAAACAAGGTTGGAAACTGAGATTTCCAAAAAGCCTTCGGGCTAGTTTTTGAGTAATTATCTCATATCAGCAGGAAGAAATATGTTTTAAAAACATAAGAGCCAGTACATTTTTGGGAGTAGTATCGAGCACCGAATTGGGGGAGCGTTCAAAGAACCCACAGCCCCCATAGAACCATGTTAGCCACCATAGGTAGAAAAGGATCATACTTTTTAGATGAATCCTTTTCAGATTAGACTAGTGGATCCATTAGGCAGTTCAGGTCTTATGCTTTTGGCCGGGTATAAGATGCTCTGGCAGCGTGAGGACGATCGCTGTATCATCACTATAGCTCTTATGTGATGGTTGTCGGTTAGAGAAACTCCCACAGCAGTTATTGTATTTTTCATACACAGAGATTATTGTATTTTTATATACATCAGTTCATTGTATTTCTATATACATTTCAGGCTTATTGTATCTTTGTATACACACAGAGTTTATAACATGTTTTAAACAGTCTTTCTTTATATCACACTTGTTTTAAATTGCCTTATATTGAAGAAGTCAGTCAGGTTGAGTTGAGTTGAGCCAGGTAAGCTATTCAGTTTCTTCCAGATTTCCTTCTAGCCTCTGTTGCTTAGTTTTCCAGCTTGCATACTCGTACATTCCATGTACTGATGCCAGTTGGCCTGCATCGTTTGATGATGCAGATTCAGGTACCCCGGATCAGCATCCTGCACGTCGTTGATCCAGCTGAGCACTCCAGAGTCAGTGGTGAGCCTCCTTGCATTCCGGAGGACTCAATTATTTTGTGTTCTTAGTTTTTGTTTTATTAGGATGTTGCGGGGTCTGTCCCAACATCCATCTCAGTATTTTAGAGGCTTCATAGACAGACAGTCAGTCAGTTAGTTTTGAGTCTCTCATCTATATATATATGTAAATATTCTATTTTGAGATTCGAGTTGCCTTTATGGCCATATTTTATAAGTTAAGTTGTTTTGTAATATTGCATTGCATTGAGTTATTCTGTTGAGGTTTCCGCTGAGTTAAGAAAGCCAGGCCAAGGGTTCGCTTGGGGCCAGAAATGGTCTCCGGGTGCCGGTCCCGCCCAGGGTGTAGGCTCGGGGCGTGACACGAATAATTCAATCAAATTGATATTGAGATGGCCCTTGAAGCTTTGAATTCTCCAACTGGTACTTCAAATCCGCAGACGTTTCAATTTGAGAGCAAAGGTCAGTAGCAACTTCGGTACCTTGAGAATTGGACTAAAGGGAAGAGATCTAAGAGGCCACGGAGTATGGATCGCCAGCCGACTGAAGAGGGATATTTGGCGCTTTGTTTGATTATGCTTGCACGGAGCGATGGCTCTGTTAATCAGGTACTATCTCTACCATCGCCGGTGACAGTGATGAAAATCCACGCGCCGTCGGAGAAGATGGAGGAGAAGATGTTGTATAAGTGTTCGGTTTATGGTAAGGGATTTGGATCTTATCAAGCTTTAGGAGGACATAAAACTAGTCATCGGAAACTCGTCGCCGGTGGCGGAGGAGGAGATGATCAGTCGACTACCTCTACTACTACTAATGCTACCGGAACTACTAGCTCCGGTAATGGTAACGACTGTGGAAGACTCACGAGTGTTCGATTTGCCACAAGTGTTTTCCTACTGGACAAGCTTTGGGAGGACACAAACGGTGTCACTACGACGGCGGTAACGCTAATAGTAGCGTTAGCGCTAGTGTCGGAGTTACGACGTCGGAGGGCGTGGGGTCTACAATCAGCCACCGTGATTTTGACTTGAACATTTCGGTGTTGCCGAAATTCTGTCCTGGATTTGGTTCCGGCAAGGATGAGGTAGAGAGTCCACATTCGGCGAAGAAATCTCGGCTATCTCTACCTCCAAAATTTGAATTATTCCACTCAATTCTCATTTTTAAACTCTCAAATTTTTTGTGTTTTTGATTTTGTAGTGATTGAATTGAAAATTGACAGGGAGAAATGAATAGAGTTGGTGTAGAATTAATAGAGATTGAAAAAGAAGTAACGGAAAAAATGAAAGATGGTGATGGTGAAGTGAAGAGAATTCTTCCATGGACTAAACAGATCACAGTAGGAGGAATTGTGAGATAGGAATGAGACCCGGAAGGTTTGGGTCTTTTAATTGAATATTTTAGAGGGAATCGGGTGGGTATGCGTTTATGGGGCGGGTTGTTAGTTTATGGGTTAAAAATAATGATCAAACGGGTAGTTGATTAGGATTAAAACACGTGTATAGGATGAGGGGGCCGTTAGTGAGAGGGGCATGTGTGTACTGATAATTGGACGGCAGGGGCTGAGATGGACCCAAAGTATAACGGAGGGCATAGACGTACCATTTATCAAAGTTCGGGGGTAAATTCATCCTTTTTCCCTAAAATAAATAAAGCACAGAGCCAACTTTCCTACCTTTGAGTTCTGTTTGAAAATGTTTTCATAAAAATGAACAAGTTAGCTAGTATGGAATAGGTAAAAGAGACCAAATATGTAGGCTTATACTAAAAAAGAAAGAGTCCAAGTATTTAAAAAAGACAAAAAATCCCCGAGTGATATAAAAAATTAAAGATAACAATAAAATCAAGTGTTAATAATAAAAAAGATTCAAACTTGAAATGTAACATATTTGAATTTTCAATAATAATATATTTTTATCATTATATTAGTAAGCTGTTATTTAAGTTTGTTATAACTGTTTGTTCTAAAAGCGTGGATAAATTTGGTAAGCTATTATTTAAGTTTGTTACAACAGTTCTAAAAGCGCGGATAAATTTACTAGTGCTAACAGTATAATAGGGTTCCTAGAATATGTAGGGTTTTGATTTACTTTTTCACTGTCACTTACCCTGCAACTTCCAAGCCATGGGGACTGCTGACATGTTGCCTGTATGCCTCATTCGCAAAATACTCTGTTATCTTAGTTATCGAGAAGCATCCCGGATGAGAATTCTCTCCAAAACATGGCTACTAGCCTGGTTGGATCTTCCCAACTTGGAATTCTCGGGGAAAAGCATAGCAATAGTGGATAATATTATGGAGAGATATAGGGACGGAAATATTCCTATTGACAAGTTTGAATTTGACAACTCTAAAAAGCCTGATCGTATTTCTGCTCTGATTGATAAATGGCTCGGCATTGCTCTTCAAAATGGCGTAAGACATCTAGTGTATAGAGATGTTACACATTCAAAAATATACCCCTTTCCTATTTTTAAATTCTTGGAAGCAAATTTTTTAGGAGAACTAGTCCTGATGGGTTGTGATCTGATGCATGTTTCATTATCTAATACTAGTAATGTGGTGATCTGTCATTCTTTGAGAAAGCTTTCTCTATCTCGTGTACGCTTAGATAAGAACATGCTTCAGACTATACTCACTAGTTGTCCCTTCATTGTTGATTTAATCATCAGGAATTGTACTCGGCTGAAAAATGTTGAGCTCCGGAATCTTCCTAAGATCAAGTCACTTGCCATTGATATTGACCATCCCATTAAAATCGAAGCACCAACTCTTGAACACTTGTATTATTCTAGTTTTTGTTTGAATAAATTGAATATTGATAAATGTAAGAATCTGAAATCTTTAGAGATATCATGTACGAAGATATCTGATATATATCTCAACCGCCTTATCTTCAGACCTTACTGCCTCGAGAAATTGGTATTAGCTAACATTTCTTTAGGAAGGTTTAACGTTTGCAGGAGTCGATCCCTAAAGGTCTTAAAGATTCATAATTGCAAGAAAATCGGAGCAATTTATGCTCCAAATTTGGTTTTGCTGGAGTATAAAGGACATGATATTCCTCAGCTTAAATTTGCACAAGAATCAAGACAATTGAAGCAGTCACAAATGATTCTTTATCCCTTGTTCAATGTAGACGCGGCATGGTTTTGTCAGCTGAGGCAATCTCTATCAGATTCGATCTCTTGGTCTCAAGTTACCATTTATTTTCACAAATACGAGGAGATCAACATGAATGATTTGCAGCTGCACTGTAGAGATGCTATCCCCAAAGTGGACGTTTTAGATGCAAATTTTTTAAGGCCTACTGGAGAGTGCTCGACGTTTGTGGATGCCTTGCTGTGGAGTTGTCGTCCCAGGAAATTCAACCTACAATCAACAAGTGAAATGTTTACATGTTTCATGGATCGTTTGATGCATATGAAGAGTTTGAGATGCACTCTTACTCATGAAATGGGTTGTTTGATGCATATGAAGAATTGGAGACGTGCTCTTTCTCATGAAAGGCATGGTCAATTAAAAGAGGTAAAAGTCTACAAATTTGATCAGAGAAATCAGAGTTGGCATCCTGTAGAACACAAAAGAGGAGAGCTCTCAATAAGGACCGTTAGCACGTTGGAGAAATATTTCTTTTTATTAGATTGGTGAAGCAGTGTATTCGCAATTTGAACTCCCTTATTCTCTTAGAAGTAACGAAATGCACTTCAATTTTTCGCAGCAAAAACTGTTTTTTTTATCAGATAAATGCAGAGAGCTTTACTTTTTTTAATCTTCTATCGGAGGTTTATTCTTAGTCGTAAAATTTGATTTTGTTTATGTTAGCTTGATACTTGGATTTCTTTTAAGGGAAGGCAATATGAATTATTAGTTTTTGTGTAATCATTGGTTTAACTTGCCTAAGATTAGAATAGAGAAATATGATGTGAAACAGTATATTTCCTCAACTTATAGCAACGGTATAGTTGTCTCTGTGTGACCTATAGGTCATAGATTTAAACAGTAGATTTAACTTGCCTAACATCAGAATAGAAAAACGAGAGGATCACTATAAACACGATCTACTACACCATTCTGAAGAGCAATGCCAAGACACTTATAAATCAGACAGAAAACTTCACAGAGTCTGTAACGTTGCATAATTTAAACTTATCGATAGGGACTTCTCCGTGATTCTATCCTTGTATATGGGATAGAATCATCTGTATTAACCCTAATGTGCAAGAGAATCTCCAAAATATAAAGGGCCATACAAAATTTATTTTAGTATAGTTTATTAACCTGAAATCCTTGTGAAACCAATATCATTTTTTACTTAATACAGATGAAAATAATTGATCATATAAAACACTTAGAATGGAGGGAGAATCACATAAGCCTAAATTTGTATTAGTTTTAACAACACAAAGTCCCACTGATACCTGCAACTATCTTTATCTGTCGAATTTCATGCTATCAATAGGAGTTGAATCAACAAATCATATAGACTGATTCAATGCAAAAACCACAAGTCTTGTAAAATGGACCTCGAGTTTCATGTTATCAATAGCAGATGCATAAGCATCAATGCAGTTAAGTTGTTCAAAGGTTTCATACCGAACAACTGGTCCCTTTTTGACAAACAAGAGGATCTATAACAAAAGCAGGTAATCACTGAGGCAATACGTGCCATAGTAAATGGTCAGAGAGACAACTTATACTCGATTTTGCCTTTGTCAAGCTGCCACAGGAACATATGAATCCTTATTGTGGAGTTCATACACTAAACGTCTCAGAACGAAGTACTACAACTTCTATTTATCTCTAAAAGCCAGGTCCATAGACATCTATATAACGCGACATTATATTAGTCTAAAATAAGAAAGGTGCTTAGTGGTTCGATAGACAATACTCCCACCAAATAAGAACAGATGCACAGACCACAGAAAGCAGAAGTCTAAAACACAACTGTATACCACATAAGTTTTTCTTTTCAACACAGTAATAGTTTGCAATAACTAAAATATCTAATACAAGTGTCTCAAAATTGAAACAGAGAAGTACTTACAAGAGATAAAAATTAACTGTATCACCAATCTAATAAAAAACGAAATCTATTCCTCTCGGTATAGTACCTTATTGCCTCCTTTCCCCTTCCGAGTTCCACAAAATGCCATCTCACTTCTCCCCAATCAAATCTATAGACTTTTACTTCTTTTAATTGACTCGAACTCTTCATGTACATTAAACGGTCCATGACATATCCAATCGTTGTACCATTTGACTCGAGGAGGAGTCTCCTAGGATGACAACTCCATGGCAATTTAGCATCCACGAAAATCGTGGGCACTAGATTTCCCTCATACACAAGTGACACCAAATTTGGAGCGTCAACAATATCCAACTTAGGAGAAGTTTCCGGTTGAGTAACATAAGACAAGTGTTCAAGAGTTGGTGCTTGAATTTTAACGAGCTGGTTTCCAGCTTTCCAAATTAAAACCAACTTGATCTTTTGAAGATTATTCAGTAGCTCAATCTTTTTCAACCCGTAACAATTATCAAAGATGAAACTGACAATAAACGGACAACTACTAAGTAGAGTCTGAAGCATGTTTTCATCTAAAACTACATCAGATAGAGTAAGCTTTCTCAACGAATTGCACTTCACCACACCACTAGATAATGAAACATGCTTTAAATTACTACCCCTTAGAACCAATTCTCTTAAAGATTTTGATGCAAAGATTTTGAAAATAGGCAAGGGGTACGACGTATAGCTAGGAACACCAAAGACAATGTGTTTTACATCGTTCTGAAGTGCAATGTCAAGCCATTTATCAAACATAGGGAAAACTAAACGCAAATAACTAAAGTCTGATAATTCAAACTTTTCAATAGGGATTTTTTCATCCCGATATCTCTCCATGATATTATCCACTATTTTCAAATTGTTGCGATACTTAACTGTGAATTCCAAGTTGGGAAGAGTCGAACATGCTTGCAACCATGTTTTCGAGAGAATACTCAACCGAGTTGCATCTGTTAAACTAAGGTAAGAAAGTATTTTATGAATGAGACATTCAGGCAATAGGTCAGCCATGGTAGGAGAAGTTGCAACGATACAAATTAAAATAACCTATACACAACCCCTAATTATATAAGGATGGTTTTTGAAAAAAAAAAAAGGATGGTATATTATTTATTTTAATATTACTTCTTACACGCGTGTGCATATATTTTGTGAGAGAGTCAAATTATTATTATTATATAAAAATTACTCCCTCCGTCCCATTTTATGTGACACTTTTTGGATTTCGTGATTCAAACAAGTCTAACTTTGACCGTAAATTTTTCATAGATCTTTTAAACATTTTGAATTATCAATTGTTGTAACTTATAATACTTTTTACGTAGTTTACAAATATATAAATTTCATTTCAAAAAAAATGAAGATTTCATGCGCAAATTCCCGGTCAAACTTAAACTGTTTGACTCTCGAAAAATGAAAAGTACCACATAAATTGGGACAGAGGGAGTATTATATATGTATGATTTTTTTTTATAATATATACACATGATATAAGTTTTTATATCTAAAATATACCATATATTTTATGGCAAAAGTGGAAGTAGTTTTATGTTGAAAAAATTGGTTATTTTATATGTCATAATTGATAATAGCGATGAAGGTGGAGAAGAAAACAAAACATATTAATTAAGGTAAGGCCTTGGCCCCCTTGTACTTATTCGCATTGAGGATTTTATCTTACTATTAATAAAAGGCCGCTAGACGCCCTGTCTAGTGGTATAAATTTGTTTTTTAAAAAAGATATATAAAAAACTAGAAAACATTTTCATTGCCCCTTCTTTACCACTAAATGTCAGTCAGTTTTGATAGGGGTTCACAAGTTAATATACATATATATTTATTTAATTTTCCAATATAAATACAGGATATACGGAAAAGCTATGAATTCGTTCAAACCCTCACTTATCTCCGCCCCTGGCTTATATATGTTGCAATATAAGCCAGGACTCCACTTTATTACATAAGATTTTGCTACTTCCATGCCAATTGAAACAGTTCTTCATGTCCAATTTGATCCATATATAGTCCTATAGTGAAATCGGGACAAGTCGTAGAGGACGTAATTTGCCTACTATAAGACCACTTTTCTCCTCCACATCTAAATAGTCGTCGCCTTCAACAACCCAATCAAATGAATTCAACAACGAACCCAACATTATGGGAACGGTCCTCATAGCCAAAGATATGGCAGGACACATTCTTCGACCAACACCAAAAGGAACAAGCTTAAAATCATCTTGACCACGAATATCCATAACATTAGAACCCCAAAACCTTTCAGGTTTAAATACCAAAGGATCCTCCCAAATAGTAGGGTCACGACCAATTGACCATATATTTATTATCACTTGTGAACCCTTTGGGACAAAGTAGCCACAAAGTTCAAATTCTTGCTCGGCCTTGCGAGACAAAAGAGGAACAGGCGGGTGGATCCGCAATGTCTCTTTCAAAATGCAATGCAAATAAGGAAGCCGAATGAGATCGGCTTCCTTTATTGCCTCTTTCTTGCCAACAACTTGTGCGAGTTCCGCTTTAGCCTTTTTCATTGCGTGTGGATTTTTCATCAGCTCTAGCATTGCCCATTCTAATGTAGCGGAACTCGAATCAGTTCCTGCAATGAAAAGATCCTGCAGCCACTCGAAAACAGAAAATATGCTGAAGAAATATTCAAAAACGTAATAATCTCTCTGTTTCAATTTTATGTATGATGTAGTTGGACTTGGACGTATAGAACATGAAATTTTAATTGAAGAAAGAAAAAGGAAATTTTTGAAGTATGTAAACGCTAACAGCTAAGTGATCTAACTTCATATATTCTAGATAAGTTATCTAAATGGAAGGAATGAAAAAACATCTAAATTAAAAGGGGACATATTGCTTATTAGTGCTTTTTTTCCTTTAGCGTCAAAACTTGGATCGCTTAGCTATATAAATACGTATATCAAGTTTACTTTATTATGTTTATCAAAATCACTTTAATGCTTATTTTTAGTTGACTTTTTTCACAATAGAATGTTATGAATCCAATGAAGATAAAATGGAGATAAGGTTATTAAATAGTTGTCAAATGTGACTTCTTTTATAGACCCAACTATAATGATAAGGTTATTAAATAGTTGTCAAATGTGACTTCTTTTTTAGACCCAACTATAATTGGATATATGGATAGAATAGGGTGGTGGATGACGTAAGAAGGGAAGGACCACCCTAAGCTTTCGAGACTTAAAAAATGGGGGAAACTATATAAATTGGACCCATCAAGTAAAGTATTTGGCTAAATTGGACCCAATCCAATATATTTATTCTGATTGGACCTACGGTCCAAATCATTTACCCGACTGCTCCTTGTTCAATTCAAGGAACCACTATTTCTTCATCCTTAATACCATTAGAGTATATATATATATATATATTTATACTTTGATGATATCAAGCAATAATTGGAAAATCTTTTCACCAAAATATTGCATGTTCCTTCTTGATGTAGACTCTAATGGTATCAAGGAGTAACTGAGTAGTGTTTTCACTAAAGCACTACCTCTCCTTCTTGATGTATACTCTAATGGTATCAATGAGTAACTGAGTAGTGTTTTCATTAAAGCACTACCTCTTCCTCTTTGATATCAGATGGTATTGAACACTAAATGCACATTAGTAGTTAAACACATAGAGTATGAAACTAAGGAATAACAACTTGTAAATACTTTTGCATTAGGATACAACGTTCTTTTCCCAAAAAAGAAAGAGTATTGGGACATATGAAGTCAAACATATTCCCTCTATTTTAAAATAAGTGAATTATTAAATCATTTTTCATAATTCAAAATAAGTGAATTGTTCAAAGTTTAAGAGAGTTGTTGGAATTTATGTTTACCATTTTTGCTCCTCATTAATTTCAAGAGAGTTAATTGCTTTTTAGAATTTTACTTTGAATTATTTATATTTTTTTTTGAAGAATAGTTTCAGAATATCTAAAAAGGTAGAAGTAAAAAGTGGTGTTCATTTTACGTCCTAAATTTTCTCTCTCAATTAAATGTGTATTATCTCAACAATTCACTTATTTCAAAATAAGTGACGGAGTAAGTAATGTCCTGATTTTTAAAAAAATATACTAGTTCAAACCATTTAATTAGCAATAAACTAAAACTGGAATAGTTTAGACGATGCATGCATGAATTAATTACCAGACAAAGGTGTTCGATTTGATTTCTATCCATAGCAATATTGCCATTGCCATTGCCATCGTTTTCTTCACTCATATTTAGCAAAATATCCAAAACGTCTTTGATTTTCTGGTTCTTTTTCCTTTGCTCCAACCTTTCATCAATAAAATCCCCAAAAATACGAAACATTTTAGCAAAACCAGCGCAAGTGCTTCGATTAATCCCTTGAGGATCGATCCATTTCAGCACAGGGAAGTAATCCACCATGTTAAACTTTCCGATCTGGAATGTAATACTCCGGATCACATCCTTAAATTTCTTCTCCGATTTCTCAGTCAAATCCACTAAATCCGTGGAAAAAATTGTATTCGATAAAACATTAATCGCGATATCAGAAGCAACTATACCAAAATCCACGGCATCACCAGTTTGGCTACACCGATGACAGTAAGCAATAAGCTCTGAGATCTTCGTAGATCGGATATTCTGGTTCGCGTCGAGCTTGTTTGCAGTGAAGATACACGAATTCAATATCGTCCGGAGACTTTTCCGGCGACTGCTGTCGACCGGTAGCCATACGATGGAAAATTTATGGTGGTTATGAGCTTCGACTGCATCTTTGGGTGTTTTACTAGAAAAGGCGGAATCGTGTTTTTTGACGGCTTCTTTAGCCACGGCTGATGAAGATATAACGACGGTGGGTAATCGGCCCAATTTGAGGCTTATTATTGGGCCGTATTTGTTAGCAAGCCGCTCCATCGACTTGTGGGGCGGAGCACCAAATATGTTGTGGAGATTTCCGATTAAAGGTAGAGAGATTGGTCCTGGTGGAAGTTTCTTCTTGTTACGACCATGGATCGAAGTCCATGCAAGTAATAATAATCCACATATAATGCCTATGTAATACATATCAATTGACATCATATCAGAAAAAAATACATTGACGTGCTCAGAAATACTTTGTGTACTTTATATATATATAGAGATGCTTTTTTGCACTTGACGACTTTTTTTTCCTAATAGACACTCCAATATATATAAACACTCGAAAAATGCAATATGACAACTAAAAACGGAGTGAGAGAGAGAGAGTAGGTTTTAAACAAATTATGCTTCTTAATTAGGTAGACTAGGGATCAAAACTTGGATAAGCCTAGTAGTGTCAAGTGTGTAAAGATATTTAGTCCCTAAACTAGTTTCGAATCGGGTTAATTAGATGATTCTTTTTAATTGAATTTGAATTTATTCAATTAAAAATAAAAAATAAAAAGTAAAAGGTTATTAACCATCAAATTTGGATTTGGATTGGGTCAGGTAAGGTCAGTTTGTTTACTTGAATTTGTATTAGTATTAGATATTAAAAAAATACCTACTTCAAGTTAAATTTTTCGGTATATGTGATTCTTATGTTAGTAGGTATAAAACTTTTTGATTTTTATGTTAGAAAATGTAGTTAAATAACTTTGATGAATGAAGAAAAAAATTATAATTATGCGTTGCTGTTGTAGTTAGTATATATCTTGTATATTTGATCCTTACTTCCCAATTCCCCTTCTAAAGTTCCCCACAAACTTTCAAAACATTTGTCGAATGATGGATAATATCAAGCCTAAACTTGACATCAACCATGTCATCTGGAGTAAACCTAACCAAGCCTAACCATGGAGAATACACGCTTAATATTGACGATTGCTCTAAAGATAATCGAGAAATTAGTGTCCGTGGTGGAGGTATTCTGAGAAAACGTATGGGTCATATATATAATCATGATATATTTTGATCATTTTCTTCTATATAACTTGGCTGAGGCTCGGGCTATCAAGAAGATTGGATTGAGATGGTGTATTGATCACAATTTCAATGTTCTTGCTACAATTTGACTCCTTGATTGTGATTAACATAATCAACAAAACCACAAATATAGCTTGGAGCTTTAAGGAGGAAATTAATGGCATCCATAATATTATTTTGCAATATAACAACTGGCTCTACTTTATTACATAAGTTTTCATCAAATTTAGTCCTATAGTGAAATTGGGACAAGTCGTAGAGGACGTAATTTGCCTAATATAAGACCACTTTTCTCTTTTGCACCCAAATCATCGTTTCCTTCAGCAACCCAATCAAATGAATTCAACAACGAACCCAACATAGTGGTAAGGGTCCTCATAGCCAAAGATGTCGCAGGACACATTCTTCTACCAACACCGAAGGGAATGAACTCAAAATCATCTTGATCACGAATATCCATATTATTCAAACCCCAAAACCTTTCAGGTTTAAACACCAAAGGATCCTCCCAAATAATAGGGTCCCGACCAATTGACCATATGTTCACTATCACTTGTGAACCCTTTGGGACAAAGTAGCCACAAAGTTCAAATTCTTGCTCGGCCTTGCGAGACAAAAGAGGAACAGGCGGATGAACCCGCAAGGTCTCTTTCAAAATGCAGTGCAAATGTTCGGCTTCCTTTATCTCCTTTTTATTGCCAACAACTTGCGCCAGTTCCGCTTTAGCCTTTTCCATTGCGTGTGGGTTCTTCATCAGCTCTAGCATTGCCCATTCTAACGTAATGGAACTTGAATCAGGTCCTGCAATGAAAAGATCCTGTAGTATATGTGTAGATTATATTAATTTTCGACTTGAATGACTTTTTGGAAAAAATATTTAAAATATATTTACCAGAAAAAGGTGTTCGATTTGATTTCTATCCATTGCAATCTTATTATTAGTGACATCTTTTTCTTCGCTCATATTTAACAAAATATCCAAAACGTCTTCGGTTTTCTTCTGCAACTTGTTTTTCCTTTGCTTCAATCTTTCCTCAATGAAACCCCGAAAAATTCGAAACATTTTATCAACACTAATTGCTTCTTTTTATCCCTTGAGGATCGATCGATTTCAGCACAGGGAAGTAATCCACCATGTTAAACTTTCCGATCTGGTACGTAACGCTCCGGATCACATCCTTGAATTTCTTCTCCGATTTCTCACACAAATCCACTAAATCCGCGGAGAAAATCGCATTCGATAAAACATTTATCGCGATATCAGAAGCAGCTAAACCAAAATCCACGGCCTCACCGGTTTGGCTGCACCGATGACAGTAAGCAATAAGCTCTGAGATCTGCGTGGACCGGAGATTCTGGTTCGCATCGAGCTCCTTCGTCGAGAAAATACACGAATTCACTACTGCCCGGAGATTTTTCCGGCGAATGCTGTCGACCGGTAGCCATACGACGGAGAATTTATGGTGGTTATGGGCTTCGACTGCATCTTTGGGTGTTTTACTGGAAAAGGCTGAGTCGTGTTTTTTGACGGCTTCTTTAGCCACGGCTGATGAAGATATAACTACGGTGGGTTATCGGCTCAATTTGAGGCTCATTATTGGGCCGTATTTGTTAGCAAGCCGTTCTATCGACTTATGGGGTGGAGCACCGAATAAGTTGTGGAGATTTCCGATTAAAGGTAGAGGGTTTGGTCCTGGCGGAAGTTTCTTCTTGTTACGACCATGGATCGAATTCCATGCAAGTAATAATAATCCACAAATAATGCCTATGTAATATATGTGGATCGTCATAAAAAAAATATAGCTCAAGTTGCTCGGAAATGCTTTGTGACTTTATATACTAGTCTATGGGAACGTGCGTTGCACGTTTGTCCCTTATCATTATTATAGAATGTTGATATATTTAAAAAGTTGAGTTATAAAATAGAGGGATAAGAGTTTGAAATATATCCGAACTTTGACCAAAATTGTTGTTACGATACCAAACTTTGGAAAAGACCTTTTACCCCCTGCACTATTTCATAGTATATTTTAAAGGTATATATGTGCCCACATGGAGATAAAAAATATTGCATAATTATAAATAGTAATGTGTCCACGTGGGCACATATATACCTTTAAAATACACTATAAAATAGTTCAGGTGGTAAAAAATACACTATTAAATAGTTCAGGAGGTAAAAGGTCCTCCATAAAGTTTGGTATCGTAACAACAATTTCGACCAAAGTTAGAGTATTTTTCAGACTCTTTTCCCTAAAATAGATAATGTTGAAATACACAATATGAATTTTATTCATCGATAAAATTCATAAAAGCAGGACAATGTACTTCCAACAAAAATATGTGAAGCTACTTAAGATGATATGAATGTTGATAAATCTTTGCTTGAAAAAAATGATAAATGCATGTGGATTTCCTTTAACGAAATTTGCAAAAACATGAAGAAGATTATTTTTCATATTTTTAATGTTAATGATTTAATGTCATTTATTATAATCTATTCAATTTAGAATTGTTATAGTCTTCCACTAATTATTGCACAGATAGATGACATAGGGATAGAAAAGAATTTATGTTCTACGAACACTACTTTAACATCTGATCATTCATCTCAAGTATGCATAGAAATTGTAGGTTTATCATCACAAGCCATCCTAAGTGATTTCAAAGACTGAATTAATAATAGAATACAATTTTCAGCAACAAATAAATTAGATATTACCAAATAAAATATAACATCACTATTTTATATGAGGAGAAAAATGAAAAAAAGAAAAGAAGAAGTTATTAATTAATTACATAGCATACCCAAAGAGAGAGCATCTCTTACTATTTCATGCTAAATTTATTATAAGTCATAATGAAATGAACCACTCTTGATATAGATATATTTTTTTTCCTCAACTCAACTTATCTAAGGGTTTTAGGACGGGATTATATTCATCCTAGCACTCAGGGAATAACTCAACATTCAATCAAGTGAATCATTTAGCCTTTTTATAGCATGAGTATCAACATATAATATTCTACTAATTCTAAAAATTATACACATAAAATACCATTTTTTTTAGAGAAACTTTAAATTCACGTATCCCATATTTTAGCCTTAAATTTGCTTCTACGTAGAAAAACATATATTGGATTGACATTTTCAATTCATCATCAAAGGTAGTATTTTTCTTCTAACATTACCTTTACCTATAAGTTTACAATAATATATGAAAGTCAAACGGGAAAATAGCAAAAATTGAGAAAGACACAAAAAAAATTTAGGATGTGTAGAGGAAGAAAAAAAAGGTCTGAATCGAGAAGAGAAAAGAAGATTAGATAATGTATGTGCTTACCTTCATGGAGTGCATAGACATAAATGCACAAATGTTTACAAGAATGTTGAAAATTGATATATGGATGGTAATTTATAATATAAATACTTGATATTTAAAGTATCCCTAATGTAAAATAAAAACTTGCAAGGAGCTGGAGGAAAATAAATGAATAAACCATGACTTTTTA
The DNA here is from genome assembly GCF_900185275.1 of Solanum verrucosum. Taxonomy (NCBI): domain Eukaryota; kingdom Viridiplantae; phylum Streptophyta; class Magnoliopsida; order Solanales; family Solanaceae; genus Solanum; species Solanum verrucosum. The sequence continues at coordinate 1,288,432 of NW_026020398.1, forward strand.
GAAACGTTTCATGAAGAAAATAAAAGGTCTAAAATGTTGTTGTAATAACCACAATAAATGTATATGCAACCATTTTTGGGTATGCCATAATTGAAATATAGAAAAATAAGGGGAAAATGGAGAAAAAGTCTAAAAATTAATAGAGGAAAAAATGGCATATTGTTTATGCCTAACGTTTGTCTATGGATGGATAAATCGAATTAGTTACAATCATTTCATCTGCTAATTTCCAACAAAGAGTAATGAAAATTAATTAGTTAGTTAATTTATAATTATGATGATAAGTAATGTTTTTTTTCATTGTAATTGCTAATGAAAAGGTTACAACTTCGCATGTACTTCTAAATGCTCAAGCTTACATCAATCATCAGCAAAAAAGCCAAAAGACCTAATAAAAGCTGAGAATTTCAATTGGTTAACATTTATAATTTTTTAATCTTAAACTTTTTTCTTCATTATGCATTTAATTAATTAGACATTTTATAATATTTTAATTTAGAGTGAACACCTAATAGTTTAAATGTGAACATAAGCAAGGTTGATTATGTTTTCAAATGCTTCGCATATTAAAACTTATGTCATGACTTTCAGAAATTAGGAATTCCTCCTCTTATAGTCGTATGCATAACAAGAAGTTGTTGTCGAACAAAAGTAGTATTCCGTAAATGTTGAACAAAAAGTTGATCAACATATGTCTTCTTTAATATGGCTAGAATATCATTGTCAATTTTATAGTATACACCTAGTAAAAAAATAGTAATTATATTATGACAAAGATAATTAATTATTACTGACATCAAAAAAATTGAATCAATATATATTAATTATAATTGCACCTACATGTATCCTTTCTTTGATTCAAGATTAGGACTTCTTTAACATAAGAATATTATTTATATGGTTGAAATATAATCGTATTACGAAATATAATAAGAATCAATCTCTATTCAAGAACATTTTTTTTCATACGAAAATTTGACATAAGAGTATTACTTGTATTGTTTAAGTATAATTGCATTACGAAATATAATAAGAATCGATCCTTATTAAAGTACAAGGGACTTGATATAAAAAGTTAAAATATGTAAAAGATGTTAAAAAGTATAAGATCTAAATATCCTGAAAATTATACAAACAATTTCTCAAATCTCAAAAATCTTATTTTTATATCATGTTTCCTACAAACTATATTTTATGTATGTGAAATAATAAAATTGATAAAAAAAAAGAGAGTTGTAAATAGCATATCCATTATGTACCTGATGATGAGAAGTGAAGAGCGCACAATTGCCAAATAAAATCTGAAATATAGAGAAATAAATAAGAATTAGTTAGCAAACTCAAGGAAATCTTCATAAATTAAATATATATTGTTGAGAACTAAAATGAACATAAGAGGAATAAAGTAGTTCCCAATCAACAATATATATTTATATATTCAAACTTTTATGGCATATAGCTGCTAATCTATATATTATATAAAGCTTAAAGATGAAAGATTAATGTGACTTGAGTTGTAGAAAATCACTGAACATGCACTATATATTACTCCAATTCTATTTGACAAGGAACATGAAAAGTTCACATAACTTTTGGAAGCTCAAGGGAAAAAATAGTAAATGTGAGATATGAAATAGTAGGATTGTAAATTGAGTTCAAGTAATCTGTATTAGGTTAATCAACGGGGAGATGAAAGATTTCTATCAATTAAATGTAGTTAAAATACTGATAAATAATTTTTTTTTAAATGATAAAATGATTACTCAACTTTTAACTATTTAATATTTTATTATTTATATGTTTTACAACATTTTTATTTAGTCTAGGGGTAAAATGGTAATTCAACTTTGAATGTTAGAGCTTCCCACTTATAATAATATATGATTTGACATTCAAATTTTGGCTCTGCCACTAAAAGTACCTTTTTTCCTATTAGATACTCCAGTATATATAAATATATATACCTATTAAACATTTCGTGCCACATGACATAGACATAGAAAGTGATATGTATATTAATAGGCACACACTTAATTTGTTAACATTGGAGTGTCTAATAAAAGAAAAAAAGAGAGTCTATTGTTTATTTATTCAACATATTACTAGGCCTTCCTAACATGTAAGATAGTAAACAAATCACGTTTCTTAATTAGGTATACTAGGGATCAAAACTTGGATAGATTAATAGTGTGTAAGAATATTTATATTCGATTAAAAATAAAAAAAATAAAAAAAAGTAAAAGACTATTAATCATCACTTTTGGATTTGGATTTGGTCAGGTAAGGTCAGTTTGTTTAATTGAATTTGACTTATTAGATATTAAAAAAATGACGTATTGGAAGTTAAAAATTTTGTGGTATATGTGATTCTTATGTTTGTAAAGGAGCAAAGCTTGTGATTTTTATGTTAGAAAATATAGTTAAATAACGTCGATCAAAAAAATTATAATTAATGTGATCATGTATGAAATTTTATGTTGTTGTTGTAGTTAGTATCTTGCATATTTGTGTTCGAAGAAGAAGAGCAAAACAAACGAAGCATGCTCAAAAGTAAACCAACCCTTTGGACGGCTACGAAAAAACACACTATAATAATAAAGACATTTTTCGTACACATAAATCTTTGAACTCCAATATGCATTGTGATTTTAAGACTCATATATTCCTTGTCATGTAACAGAGAATAACTATCAGACACCATTGATTGATATGAGATACACGTGCACCAGGACTCGGTGTTTAGTTGATATATGAAAAGAAAATAGACTATTATTACAATCAAAGGCAGCTAAGCTATGCAAAATATTGTAACAAACCAAAAGAGGAGAAAACAAAACAGGAAGTATAACTTATAGTCATCACTCAGAAATTCGCGGGCTAGCTCACTTTCACACACTTTTTTCAGTATCTTACAGATTATACATGTTCTTAACACTCCATTGTGATGAACAATGCCACATGAAAATATGTTTAATATGGTGAAAAAATCAATCAATCGAAAAAAGAAATAAATCGAAAACATAACACAAATATCTTGTTGAGTGTTCAATAATGTGTGGCTGCTGTGCAACATATGCAAGTGGTGAAGAAAGATGGTCTACGCTTGCGTTTTCCGCTCCCTTTTGGTGAAGTTAGACAAGTTTCCTTTTCTTGTGATGCATGAAAGTCCTCTCTTTTTGTAACAGCAACATGGTTCTGTTGTGTTTCAGATGTTACCTTCAGATCGTCGTTTTCTCCTTTGTTTGATAAGCCTAAAAGAGGAGTACTGGAAATGTCTGAATCACTTCTTTCTACTCGAATAGTCTTTTCTTCGACTGTCACTGCCTCGTAGTCTAGTGAGTTTCGGTTGTATCCAGTTCTCGTGATTGAGTTTGAGAACTTTGCATTGGAGCCAACTGATAAGCTTCTTGTAGGAGTCTTTTCAGGACAGAGAAGTGGAGTTTGATCTGATTCTGAAGATCTTCTGTGAACACCAAAATCGAAGCTTGGAGACTTTCGAAGCTCAGTTCCGTTGCTTGATCTCTCTGGGATCGTTTCGAGACTTAACCTTCCAATACTCTCTGGTGCTTTGGAAGGAGTTTCATAGTGAAAATTTGGCACCTTTTGATCAAAATCACATTTTCCATTGGAAAAAGCTAATGCTTCAAGACTTGTCTGAACATTCTGTGCATTTTCTGTCTCTTTTTCTGATATATTGAGTTCAAAAACACCAGAGTCCTCAGTGACAATAAATTCACAGTTATCATGTTCTGTCAAGTCTGCGTTGCGTTCTTTCTGATCTTCAACAGACTCAAACCCCTGCACTCTTCCATCTCCATATGCTATATTGATGCCATTTTCCTGTTTTGATGGCCCCAAATGCAATATGCACTCCTCCCTTATTTCCTCTCTACTAGGCTTCTCAATTTCAACCTTTTCTTTTTCAAGAAAACCATTTTCTTCTGTAGTTGTTACAATGAATTTGGTAGGGAGTACTCCAATTTCAGGCACCATTTCAAATGTTTCTTCAAAATTCACATGTTGTTCTTCTGGTGGCGCGTGATCATGATAAAGAATATCAGGTTGAACATTTATGTCGCTCCTCACCTTATCCTCCTCAATTGAGTAATCCATGACACTATCAGTGTTAGTGTTGTTTCCTGATAGTTTTTCCTCTGTAACCTCTATGGGGTGTGATTCGACTGAAGGAGCTGAATTGTCATTCTGCATTTCATGCGCTGCCTGCATAAATGACTCAGTTCCCTTTTGATCACATTTCTTTACCGCTTTTTCTGATTCATTTGATATCAATTCAGTCTCTGGAGTATGAACCATGCATTTGTCTTGTGGATCAACAACTGCTGCAAACAAACTTGATGGAGTAATTCGTGGACTATCTGCCAACAGTGAGCCTGTAACATCACTTGAACTGGACTCCACTTTAGGAGTTTCATCCAAATCAACCTGACTTTCAGTACTCATATTCTCATGTTTCTCCTCATTCGACATGACTCCTGAGGCATCCAATTCTCCCGCCAAGCATTCGTCTTGTTGAGTGGTTACTTTTTGATCATTGGCATCAGCAACAACAGTCTTATCAGCTAGTGCAATTTCAGAGCTGACCAACTGAGTTTTATCCTCATTCTGTCCTGATCTTCCCTTCTCTGGAGTTTCTTGTTCCTCACTTGGCGATGAATTGAAGTGTTCTTCTACTGTATCAGTAGCAACACTCGAGGATTCAACTGGATCGAACTTCAACACTACATCATTTGATAAACTTCCTTCTGCCTCACCTGATATAAGCTTTTACCAATTAGAAAGAAACTCAAAAAGGTTTCATTTCTTGCTTACTTATCTATTGATGTCTACATGACTATTCCATTATCAAAACATAAGTTACAATCATAAACTTAACGCCTGCTTGCTATTATACAAGCAGCTTGAATATAGTGACCGGTATAATTAGGTCTACGATGACAAAAAGATTCTGACCTTTCTTGTTACATGTTTGGTCATGAACTTCATCATTTTCCTCCAGAAGTTGATCAACTTTTTGCCCATATTGAGAAGTATGAATTTCAATATTAGTGACTTCACTCGATATGTCATTAGCATCTGTTTGAACTTCAGAACATTGATAAAGCTGCTTAGTTTGTGTCTCTCCCTTATCTTCATCTGCATAAGAAATTCGATTCAAAAGCCGACTACCATAAAACAGATAGTACTAATGAAGAAAAGCTAATTCAAAAATCAAGAAAACAGTATCGAAAAAAAAAAACCTGTTTTGTCATCTTCAGAGTTCTTAAGCTGAGGTTCTTTATCTGTTGAAGTGTCAAAAGTAGGCAAAGCTGCATCTTTCTCATGATTATCTTTACTTTCACCTTCAGGAGTTATGTTGTTTTCTTCTTTAACACCATCTACATTGCCAGTAGCTTCGCCTTTTTGTTGAACGTCAACTGCAGCATTCTCTGCTCAACATAGATCATTAAACACATCAAACAAACAGAATCTTGATATTCTAAACGAAAAACAACAATCTTGAACTTCAATCAATCATCAAACACATCAAACAAACAGAATCTTGAAATTCTAAACAAAAAAGAAACAATCTTGAACTTTAATCAATCATGAAACACATCAAACAAACAGAATCTTGAAATTTGAAACAAAAAAGAAACAATCTTGAACTTCAATCAATCATCAAACACATCAAACAAACAGAGTCTTGAAATTCTAAACGTAAAAGAAACAGTCTTGAAGTTTAATCAATCATCAAACACATAAAACAAACAGATTCTTGAACTTCTAAACGAAAAAGAAACAATCTTGAACAGCGAAAAGAAACAATCTTGAACTTCAATTAATCATCAAACACATCAAACAAACAGAATCTTGAAATTCGAAACGAAAAAGAAACAATCTTGAACTATAGAGCAGTTCTGTTATACCTTGATCTACTGATGAATTTGTGTTCCCCATCTCATTTACCATAATCTAACTAACATCCAAATCCTGCAATAAAACAGTGTTTTAATTATACTCTAAGACAAGTGTCAAAGATTATAGTATGATTAAAATTAAAAAAATTAGGGGTCCAAAAAACATTAATACCATGATGATGATGATGACAACAGTGATATTCACATGCTAATAGCTAATATTAGAGGATACCTTAGACCTTTTTAAACATGCCAGGGTGTTAATAGTTGATTAGTGTGGACTCCTCCATTAATATTTGCTTCAACAATAAGCCTTTAACAAAGATGAGCCACACAAACAAAAAAATAAAACAAGAAAGCAATTTTTAACTTAAAAAAGGGAACATTTTAACTAAATAATGTTCTCTTATGGGGACACAAGATGCTTCATTTACTAATTTTTTTTAGCCTGTTTTCTTTTTCAAAGTAAAGTTTTTCATTAATTTGCATTTTAAAAAAAAATATAGAGTTTGGCAATTTTATATTAGTACCTATGCCAAACCAAGTACAAAATTGCATTATGCGGCTTGATGCTTGGGTTTTATGGGACACTAGCTTATTTGTTAGCTAATATTACATCAAAACATCACATTCCTTGTGTTATTAATGTTTTGTTCTGGCATGATCATTAAACATAAACAAAGTAATGTATTCATGTAATGATATATGTTATTCTACTGTTTCAGTTTGTTTGTCCTACTTTTCTTTTTAGTCCATTTCAAAAAGAATGTCTTTGTTCTTTTTTGTCAACTTCCATCTTTCCACATGACATGTTTAAGACTGTAAGATTAAAGAGCATTTAGACACATTTGGCATATCTTTAATTTAAGACCAAAAAATCTAAAAAAAAATCTTTTCTTTATTAGACAAAGTTGGACAATGTGATAAATAAGGTTTTCGAAACATTAGTAAGATCCAAGACAACTTACATTCCTACATTAAGATGGCAAATCTAAGGTGGATTCTCTGAGTTCAACTGAACATATTGCTTTTGACTCAAAATATGTCTAAATATGCAACAAAAAAAACTAAAACATTTACATATAATAAGATCACACTCATTCTGAATCCATTTACTCTGAATGATCATGTGTCCCCCTCCTTTCTTACAGCACATGGAAGGACCACCATTTTTTTATTAACAAATCAATAACTTAGAAGTTGATTAAGAGTATGAAATTCATGAATGAAATGATTGATTGGGTCATTCTTTTTGGCCTAAACAAACTCATTGTGGTGGACTTGTTTGAAGGGTGGAGCCAAATAAAGCTTGTTGCTTTGCTAATTAATCTCATCAACAACTTCTTTATTGGATAAGGAATAATGGCTCCATTAAGGTCTAATTTTCAAAGGTTTCTTGGTGTTAAAGCTTTAATCCAATCTAAAGATGGCCAAGTTTAGAATGTTTAGTGCTAAACTCATCATCATTTCCTTTGTAATTTTGGGCACTTTTGGACCATTTAATGCCTTTGATAAATTGTATTACCTTTTAAAAAGAGGGTTGGTGGAAGCCTATTATGTGAATGTCTTTGAAGAATAAAATTATTATTTTTTACAAAAGAATTTAAGATGCATACGATTGAAATTTTAGCTAATTTTAACATGTGTTTCAAGCAAGCATAAATGAAAAAAATAAAATTAAAGGGTGTTAGATGAGTTTGTTTGATTTATTATTGTTTTGACAATTGATGATGAAACTTATATTTCAAATTTGAGTTTATTTGGAGTAGATTGACAGTTGAAATTCGAATAACAAAATTATTACTTATTATTTTGGCAAATGAATTTCAGATGCACACGACTAATTTTTTTTAGCCAATTTTAACATTTGTTTCAGTCATTATAAGTTATAACTGTAACCCATGCATATATACATGAAATTTTTTAAAGCATATTAGATTTGTTGATGTTTTGTTAAATTGATGATTGAAAGTTGTTCTTTATGATATATGAAACTTATGTATTAAATTTGAGCTTATTTGAAGGTTAATATGAAATCTTATTTGTTGAAATTCAAAATAAAAAACAAAAAATGCCATACCCAATAATTTATGCAGGTCCAACAATCAATGGCCCAAGTAAAAAGCACCGCATAGAACACAAAATGTCAAGTGTAGGACGTATGTATTATCTATTTGTTCAACATTATATAAATTTTAGTGTACATTTATGCAGATCCAAAATTAGAAGACATAAATATATTAAATAATTTTCTTCCTGACCAACAACCAGCGATCCTAGAAGTTTTGTTCCCCTACAAAAGAACACATCTAGAAGTTCTCTTGATGTAGAACAAATAGCAAAATTGCATTTTTAACATTGTCCAGGTCAACCAATGCAGTTGTTTGTCATAAATTACACTTAGATTACGAGAGGAAAACTAACTACTCTATTTTTGTTGTTGTATATAACCTTATGAGGGGAGCTTCTGATTTTTTTAAATTTCCAGCAAACACACTAGCAACAACTAAAGAGACATTCAGTGATAATAAATTTTCCTTTACTGCAAAAAATATTTATCGGTAATTAAGTTATTGTTATTGGATTCACAATTGCTAAAGCCTTTAGCGTATTTATATAGAATCATGATTACAAACAGTCAAATTATATTATTGTCGCTAACTAAAATATAACAGTAATTATATTATCATGGAAAAATTATCTAAGTACACAGTGGCGGATCCAGGATTTAAAGGTTATGGGTGCTCACTTCCTTTAACATAAACATGTTAGCAATCACATAGTGTAAGCGTATACTAACTCAAACTCTTTAATAAAAAAAGTAAATGTATACTAACTCAAACTCTTTAATAAAAAAAAGTTAAAAAAATAAAACAACGATTAATATTATCACCATCAAAAACAACCACTAGTTATAAGTCACAATGACCTACTAGTAATATTATCATTACAAAAAGAGACTTCTAGTCTTAAAGTCATAACTGTGCTCGACGACTTTTCATATGTTGAAAACGATAAATAATAGCATCATTGCTTACATTTGCGAATATCTTACGCTCTACATAGCAAACTAAACAACCATTCAAAAATTCATCACCAATACTATTACGAAGTTCATTTTTAATGTACTTCATGGATGAGAAAGCTCGTTCCACAGAAGTAGTAGCAACGGGAAGAATAAGAGTCAACTTGATAAGCAAATAAACAAGTGGCCAAATTTGATGCAAATCTGACTTGACCAATACTTTAGCAAGATCACTAATTCCCTTCAAGTTGAAGAACCTCTTGTCAGAACCACGAACATAAACTATAAAGCTATCAAGCTGAAAATTGAGATCCCGAAGCTTGTTGATGTCAAACTCATTCATATAATATTCAGCCAACTTCATTATCTTGCCCTTATCAAAACTACCAAATGAATTAACTGGATTCAAACTAGCCATACCGAGAAGTAAGTCAGTACTCACAGCATCAAAACGATTATTAAGCTCCTGAAGATGCAAATCAATAACAGCATAAAATATTTCAACACGCAAATGATGAGAATATGTAACATCAAGAGCTTTACGCTTTGACTTCCCAGGAAAGTAGCTAGCATCCATCTCCGGAATGACTATATCATGTTTATCACAAAAAGAAGAGACATCATCCATTAATGATTCGAATTCATTATCCCTCATATTTTGTAATCTTTGCTTTGTAAGAGCAAGAAATCCCATAGCATTGACAATATTTTGATCCATCCTTTGTAATGAGGAGTTCAATTCATTTGTCATCATAAGAACTTTCCACATCAAGTGCAACATAAAGGCAAAATCATATTTCTTAATCGCATCCACAAGAGTTTTAGCAAGAAGTCTATCAGTATAGTTTGGACACTCGCATCCAGTAAATTCAAGCACATGAATAACTGATGGAAATAGAACAATAAGATTATCTAATGTTCTATAATGAGAACCCCAACGAGTATCACCTGGCCGCTGAAGCCCACGTTCTTGATTTAATCCTCGCCCAGTATGCACTTTCCCTGATATAAGCAACTCCTCTAACTGTTCAGCTTGGTGTTTCCGAAGTAAATCCCTGCGCTTAAAAGATGCTACAACAATATTTAACACATTAGTAACTAAACAAAAAAAGTCATCTACATTTGAATCCTTCTTTGCAAGAGCCACTAGTGTTAACTGCAATTGGTGGGCAAAACAGTGAATGCAATATGCCGATGGAGTGTCATTCAAAATCAAAGTTTTAAGACCATTTAGATGTCCTTGCATATTGCTAGCTCCATCATAACCTTGCCCACGTATTTGGGATGGACTTAATGAGTGATCTAAAAGAAAAGAGTATATTGCTTCCTTTAATGAACAAGCAGATGTATCACTAACATGAATAATACCAACAAATCGCTCTATCACTTCTCCTTCTTTGTTAACATATCTCAAAACAAGTGCCATTTGCTCCTTGTGTGATACATCCTTTGATTCATCGACTAGTATCCCAAAATAATCCCCATCTAAATCTTCAAGAATAGATTTGATTGTTTCCTTAGCACAAGAATCAACAATATCCTTTTGAATACTTGGAGAACACATCATTTCATTTTTTGGAGCTTTTTCTAAAATAATGCTTCCAACATCTTCATTAATATCTCCATACCATTGCAAAAGTTCAAGAAAAATACCTCTATTTGAAGAAGATCGACTCTCATCATGTCCACGGAATGATAATCCTAATTTCAAGAGAAATCTTGTCACATCAATTGAAGCACTCAAGCGACGCCGAGACTCACTTTTTTCTTTCTTGGACTTTTTATCAAAGGAAGTGCGTATTGACTGTGATTGATTCATCAAATCAAGCATCTTGTTGAAACACTTGTTGTGGATGCTATTTATATCTCCAACATGAGCTCTAAATCTTTCAGTAGCTTTGTTCCAAGCTCTATAGCCAGTCTTTGTGAAAGCAGCATCAACCACATATCCACGACTTTCACATTCATTTTTAAACAAGTAGCAACACAAACAAAATGCAGCATCTTTTGTTATGCTATACTCCAACCACTTACGACCATTAAACCAATCAGGAAAAAATTGCCGCATTTCCTTCCCAAACTTAGTTTTAGGAAATTTATGATCCTTAGGTTGGCAAGGCTTTTTAAGAATATAATATCTCCTAATATCATCACGTATATTAGGATTATATTCTGCAATAGGCTTTCTAATTCCCGGATCAGCTTCAAGAGATTCTAAATCAACATCTGAAATAAATGTTTTCCTTTGAATTTTCGGAGCTATGGTTGAAGCGGTAGATGGATGAGTAGAGCTAGAACTTGGATGCCCAATTTTCGATCTTGTGACATACTTATCCATCTCAATTTACAAAGATAAATTTCTACAAAAAAATCAATTTTATCATAGAATTAATTCACATAATTCAATTAATTTTTATTGAAATCTATAACTTTCTATCAACAACTCAAACATCAATTAATATATCTATTTGATCTTTCATCACCACAAGCAATAATTAGCAATATATGAGTCAATGAGCACAAAATTTTCAATTGCACAATTTGTTATTTGTATACATCCTAAAATTTAATTTTTGAATCAAGTAAGTTGGTAAGAAAAAATATTATTTCAAAAGTATTCAAAAAATATATTTTTAATCACAAAACACTAAATATGTGAGACTCTAAAGTCTAAATCTATTTATCAAGTAACAAAAAACGTATGTGGAATCTATTTTAAGAATTAAGACTTAAAGAGTACTAGCCATAAGCAATGAAAATCTCAAAACCTAATTTCTCTAACCCTTTTTTTTCATTATCTAACTTTAATCAAACATCAAATCTTATTACCTTGCTTTTGTATTTTGATTTTGAAAAGAAAAAATCTTGAATTTTGTTGTTGGGCTGGCTGCTTTTTCTTTGAAACAAGAAGAAGAAGAAGAATGATTTCCTTGTTTTGTTAAAAGAAAAAATCCCATAAAAGTGGATAGTGGAAAATGTTTTAAAGAATAGAAAAAATGGAAAGGGCCCAGAGTCCAGATGTTTTGGTTCTGTCCTTTTCTTTGTTTCCTTTTTATTTGGGCTTGTTTGGCCCAATTTTTGTACAGAATTATTTAAATAAAAAGGAGCTTTGAGCTCCGAATTTAGACCAAAAAAAATAAAAAAGAAGTTAAAAATAAAAAAAGAAAGAAAAGTTAGTCACCCTAAATTAATTAAGAATAGGAAAAGTCAAAACAAGTACAAAATTCGGAGTAAAATAAGCCCGTAATTAAAAAAAGGAAAAGTAAAAAAAAAGGTGCAAAATTCGCTGGAAAAAGTAAAAAAAAAGGAATGGGGCTGACGGGATTCGAACCCTCGCCTGCATGCTTCGCGCGCACTATTTTTCAGTTGTCAACCAGCGCACCCACGACTGCTATTGTTCTATGGGTGCTTATTTTTATTTAATAACGTATTTATCATATTTTCTATATATATATACAAATTTTTTGCCGGAGTCAATGGGTGCTCGAGCACCCAAAATTGACTATGTGGGTCCGCCCCTGTAAATACACAACTTATTTTATCATATTCTCTATAATTTGAAAAAATTACAAAAAATCGTACTCTCTCCTATTCTTGGATACGTCACTTTACGCGATGTATCAAGATGTTAATTGAGTGATGTATCCAAAATCGAGACACGATGTATCGGGACATTGAGGGATATATCCAAAATCAAGACGCAATGTATCGAGACGTTGAAAGATGTATGTTGGAATGTATGCGTCCACCAGCGACCACGAGACCAGGTCCCTCAGCAGAATAACAGTGCAGAAAGTAAATATCACAATATAAAACAGACACAAGATTTTTACATGGAAACCTCCTTGCTCAAGGGAGTAAAACCACGACCTGTCTCATAGGATTTTCCAAACTGTTTTTACTAATCTTCTCAAGCAAAAGTAAAACACAGTTTACACCACAACAATGAGATTAACCTCCTAATCTCACACTAAGTAATACAACGATTACTTAACCGAGCCTAAGCAGATACCACACTGCCCACTAAGCTACCTACCTCTAGATAACTTAGACTTCAACTAAGCAAATACAACATGTTGACACCAAATTTTGTCCCTCCTTTCTTCTACTTTATTTCGTTGAACTTCTAAATTACTAATAAGTTGAATATTTTATAATTTACTATTATTTTTCATTTATCACTATCGTTGTCGTAATTATCTATATTACTTTAACTTTTATTATTTTTTATGATTATCATCTTTAGTATCATTTTCACTATTTCAAAATTATATTTTTTTATCAATGTTACTATTAGTACTTTATTGTCGTTTTCTTTAAAATAGATTGTCGTTACTTTATTTCAAATTTTTTACTTACTAAACTTTTTACGTAATATATATTATATTAATTATTGAATTAGAAGCTCAATTGAATTAATTTAAAGAAGAAAAAAGGCCCAAAATGCTCCAACAATTCAGTAAATTCGGCAATATTCCAGCCTATTTACAAGTCTAAAATATTCAACAATTTGGCTATACTCTACTACAGCCCAACGCAGCAGCCCAACTAAAAGAACAAGTCCATTACACTTAACATCTTAATATAGCCCTATTTTTTAATACTACAGATCAGCCGCTACAAGTTACATACGTCATTTTTCTCCCTCTTCTATTTTGGTGAAGAAACGCATACAACTTTCAACAATGGCAGACTTCAACCATTCCTTTTTCGTGCAAGTCTCGTCAGCTTCCTCGCCTTCAAAGATTCAGTCAAACATGAGTCCAAAGAACTTTTAAAACTTCTGATTTTTCTACAGAGAAGGCAGATTCAACAGCCTTTTCTTTCAAATTTCAAACGGGTCTTTTGACTTGTAATGACCCGAAAGGTCATTTTGGTAATTTTTCGTGGAAATGACTATTTTGCCCTTTCGGTAGTTGCCCCGAGTCCCATGTTTTGTGGTTGTAAAGTTAGTTTGAGGAAAAGTTGGTAAAAAGTTGAGTTTTTGATAAGTTGAATTTTTATGAGTTAAAGTTGGTTAAAAAGTGTTTTTTTGAGTTATTTGGAGTTTCGGGACTCGAATCGGATTTCCGTCGATTCCGGAAATTTTAGAATGTCGAAACGGGTCTGTGTGAAGTTACGGAGTTGAATTTGGAGTTGAAACGAAGAATTGAGGTCCTAAGTTGCTAAAGTTATGAAATTGTGATAAAGAGTTGACTTTGGTCAACATATGAGGTTCCGAGGCTCGGATTGAAATTCCGAGAGTACCGTTGGTTTCGGGAGGCGATTCTAAGTCTAGAATGAGTCTTGGTTGAATTTTTAGACGCTCCGTTTGAGTTTCAAATTTTTTTGGCGTTAAACTAGTTTCTTGGCATCTTATTGAATTTCGGGTCAAGGAGTCCTCGAATTCAAATTCCGACAGTTCCATTGAGTCCGGAACGTCGAATTTAGTGGGGGTACATATTTAGTTTGTGTGCACGAGATTCCGAACGAATCTCGAGGGTCCAACGGGGACTTAAACTTTGGTGTTATTGTTGTTTCAGCTGCTGTGTTTTTTTTTAGCTGCAACAGCAGTCTTTTTTCTTCTTTTTTAAAGCCAAAAACCAGTAGCCATTTTCCCCCAACTTGAAAAATACCCATTTCTCCATTTTTAGACTTTGAGAGCTCGAAAATAGGTGATTTCAAGTGGGTTTTCGCAAGGAATTCATTGGGTTAGTTATTTCCAACTTAGATCTTTGATTTCCATCGATTATTTATGGATTTTAACATCAAAATTTGAGATCTCAACTGAAAAATTTGGGGGTTTTTGCCTAATCCGAATTTAATAGAAAAATTGAGTTTGTGAACTCATTTCAACTCCTTTTTCGAAACAGTTTTCACTATTGGATTCTAAATTTCTTGGGGAACATTTTTCACTAAAAATTTCCAGATTTCGAGAATATTTTTCGGAACGAGATTTTTTTGACCATTTTACCCTTTTCTCCAAATTTCACGATATTGGTGTTGTTAGATTCGTATTGATTGTGAGATTCCATTTATGAATAGATTGTGGTGATTTGGAGCGTGCTCGGAAGGGTAAAACTCAAATTTGAGTTACTAGTTGAAGTGTTTTGAGGCAAGCGACTTCTAAACTTTGTTAAACTCTTAGATTACACATGACTACTTTCCTAATTGTGTTGGGGGAGTAATGGGGATTGAGGATGAGTTTTATTTGTTGATTGAAATTGTTGTAATTGAAAGATGGGGAATAAAACGAGCTAAATGTGTTATATGTGACTTGAATTTATTGAATAAGTCATGTGATAACTGATATTGAGGGGATAGAAGAGCATGAGTAGGCTATGATTGATACAGACATTGATGTTGAGACAGACGATGTGTAATACTATGATGTGGTCGTGATATGGTTGTGATTGAGACAGACGATGTGTAATACTATGATGTGATCGTGATATGGTTGTGATTGAGACAGATAATATGTAATACTATGATGTGATCGTGATATGATTGTGATTGATGACATGTGCATATTAATTATTCATCCCATGTGTGAACTATCTGTTGCATGAGTTCTGAGACACTGATATGAGGATGGATGGATATGAGACACAGTTGAGACTAGCTCCGGCTAGAGATATATGAGATGGACTAGCGATTTGGATGCCGATGGGATCTGGTTCCGGCGGTGATACATGGTCCATGTGTGGCCCCCATGGGTTCTGATTTGAGTATTCAGCGCGGTCTGATTACGTCAATAGATGTGTATCTTAGGACAGACATGCATCACGACTACATGACATCATTATTGCATTTGCATCGCATTTGACTTCATCTTTGTCTGTGGTGTGTGGACTTTACCTATTTGCCCCTCTTCATGTGATATATGATCTATTTGCTCTTACATGAGGATATGAGGTTGATGTTGAGACACTGTTGGATATATCTGTTGATTATGAATTGTGTAGTATAGGTTGTTGGATCGCTGTTAGAATGAAGTTTCGGTGTTTCGGTGGTTCGGTTGGGATTGAAAGGAGTTGTTTGTAGCTGCTAGTTTAGCTTAGTTTAGTGTTACTTGCGAGTACCTGTTGCTTTTGGTACTCACCCTTGCTTCTACACAGTTGTGTAGGTTGACAGCTCTATCAGATCCGGCTTATTACTTATCTTCAGATTAGAGCTTCCAGACTTACTTGAGAGGTAGCGGTTCATTCTAGACGTGCCCTCAAGTTATCTATATTTATTGTTCTGTTCTATTCTAGAACTTTACTATGAGACTTGTATATTTTATTCAGATTCCGTATTAGAGGTTTGTACATGTGACAACCAATTCTGGGGTTATGTGTTTATTTAAAGACTTCCGCTTATCTTTCTATCTTATTCTTGTTTTATTAATTCCGCATCGTCGGGTTTTTAGGTGTTAGGCTTACGTGTCCGGTGGGGTTTGGGCACGTGCCATCACATCCGGTTTTGGGGGGTGACAAAATGGTATCAGAGCCCCAGGTTCATAGGTCTCACGTGTACAAGCCAAGTCTAAGTAGCGTCTCGAGGATCGGTTCGGAGACGTCTGTACTTATCTTCGAGAGGCTATGGTGACTTTTAGGAAAGATCTTTATTACTTGATTCTCTATCGTGCGTCCTTGGTCCGATCTAATTCTTATCACTTCACTCTGTTCTCTCTCTCATTGTAATGACTCTTGGTTGGTCCTGCGTGGGTGCGAGTTTAGGTGTCATCGCGTGTTTTTAGTGTTAGATCTGGTTTTGATGCGGATGTGATTGGCTTGCGGAAAGGAAGTGTGATCAGACATGAAATTCTCTTCGAGACGAGTGAGTAAGGTTGTGTCCAAGGGATGTGTTTCGAGTTTATGGTATTGGAAGATGAACATTTATTAAGAGACTTCAGAAACGTCTTATTTCTCCGGTCATTTATTCAACAACGAGAATAGTGCTTGTGTGACTTATACGACGGAAGTGGCTAGACAATGAAGAATGGTGTAAGTAAGAGAATGACTATGTTGAGAGTGCTGCGACTTTTGGAAACTACAGTTTGTGAAGTTCGTCATAAGGGAATGGATTGCGTAGTATGTTATGATGATGAAGTTGCACCAACCAAAATCAGAAGTTCTACGGTGGTTTTATAGTGTGGGTGTATATCATTACAAGGTCATTGTACGGCGACTACAACGATACTCGTGTTATCTTGGTTAGGGTTATGGGCTATGTTGCTTCTGCCATCGATTGGGCTTATGAAATTGTGCATATCATTTTCGGCCGAAGACTGAAGTGCTTTGGTAATGTTTTGCAACTATTTAATGAGTGTAAATGAACAGGTTGTTTGAGTACGACCTTCTCAATGGATCTGATGTCTTCTAGTGGTGGATTTAGCGGTTGTTCATGATGTGGTACTAGTGATATATGGAAGCGGAGAAATCTGAGTTGTCAGTTGTTTCACCTAATCGAGTCAGAAGGTTGATGTTGCATTCTCGATTGAGAAATCAAGTGGTTGCTACTATGAACGCTTGAGTTAAGCATTAATTATAAGGAAAATTATAGTGGTGGATCGAGTGAATCGATCCTATCTTGTTTCTAGGACAAGGTACGACCCTTGGGTGGTCATAATTATATTGGGAACTAATTACTTCATGATGAGTCAAAAGAAATGGGCAACAATAAGCCATGGATGAGGAAATTTTAAACAAGTATACTCGTGAAAAGGCAATTAAGGATTTTAGCGAGAAGGTACAATTAAAAAGGAATCGGGTTGGTTTTGTCAAGATGTGGGTTGACAAGGTAAGAGATGATTGGTTGTATCAACTTTTTAGCCATTGGAAGGACTTTTGCATGGTTTGAGTTGTAGCAGTTAAATACTTGTGATTGTAGAAGAGTTCGATGAAGTTTCATTTGAGAAGTTTGACTTAAGGTAAAAGGTAATATGCGATGGATGTTTGGCCAATAAACTATAATGATAAATGATTTACGGGAAGAACAAGAGTCTTGCACGATGGATATAAGTTAAGAGATGTGAAGGAATAAGACATCACATGTAGATCTTTAGTTTGAAGTTGAGGATTGTGTAAATTTCTGCTTTTATGTTAGATATGACAATGCAAGGTGGACTGGTTCAGCACAAATGTATGATGTGTTATCAGCTACTTTCTGAACACTTGGTATTGGTGTTGGTGGTAAACGTTGATGTATGAGGAATTCTGCAGTTTTTGAATTGGTTTGAATTGTTCAGCTTATGGTAGGTGGCTTACGAGTGTCCAACCGGAAGGACTTATAGCTCTACATGGTTATTGAGGCTTTTGAACTGGGTTGATAACACTATTTATGGAATTATCCAGACTGTTATAACGCGTTACATAGATCCTTGATAGCAAATAGAGGTTGTGTGCTCCTAGTAGACGGAATTATTGGAGTGACCAAGAACTGCTTCAAGTTTCGGCATGAGATATATGATGGTATGAATAATAGTTGAAGCTGGGTAAGTAAAGGATCGCGTGTAATCGATATTGGTCGTGATTCAATAGTTCTATCTCAATGAAAAGGTACTATGACATTTAGAACTTGGATTATTAGCGATTGGGTGAGACCCATATCGATCGTGGAATGCTTCAATGGAAGGAGGAAGGACCATAATTCAAAATTTTGGAAGCAACGATGTGTTTCTAAGAATGACTGGATACTAGTGGCCATCTGAGGGTAAAGTAACTGGCCGGTGTGACTATGATGTTCTGGTAGTATTGATATTGTTGGCTTTAATGGATTATTGTAAAGAGTATGAGAAAATGGATAAATTGAGTATGTCTATGATTGTTATGAGGCCGGACTGACTGATTGTGAAGTCAGACGAATGGGAAGGTGTGTTATGGACATCGTGGAAGGGATATCTGGGGTTGTTCAATTTCGGTTTTGTATATTCTTATGTGACCACCTACCTCATTTCAAACATGGTTTTGGATTATGATTCTCTGTCTATGTTCAGACGTGTTTTTACTTTTGTGGGTGGATGCCTAGTGGTGAATCGGATGGACCGATTCATGTTCTCTTGGTAGAATAGAATACTTATGTGGGTGGGCCGATTCAGAGATAGTGGGTTCAATGTGGAATTGGTGGTGTTCATTGCGAGGTATTTACTGATCATAGGAGCCTACAGTACATATTCACTCAGCGGGATCTGAACTTGAGACAACGTAGGTGGCTTTAGTTGCTCAAGGACTACGACATGACCATTTTGTATCACCCCGGGAAGGCCAATGTGGTGGCCGATGCCTTGAGTAGGAAGACTCCTAGTATGGGGAGTCTTGCCACGATTAGTGTTGAGAGGCGGGCTTTGGTTCGGGATGTTCAGAGGTTATTTGACAGCATGATGAGATTTCGGGTTTCTGAGGAGAGTGGAGGTGTGTTTGCCTTCATTGAGGCCTGTTCATCTTTGATGGAGCAGATTAGAGAGCATCAGTATGAGGATGCGAAGTTATGTCTCATCCGGGACAAGGTGATGAATGGTGAAGCCAAGAAGGCTAAGATTGACTCCGAGGGTGTATTGAGGATTGAGGGCCGGATATGTGTGCCCAAGGTTGGTGATTTGATCAGATTGATTCTTGAGGAGGCTCATTATTCTAGGTATTCTATTCATCCCGGAGCGGCGAAGATGTATCATGATCTTAGTCAGCACTATTGGTGGTGTGGGATGAAGAAGGATATTGCAGAGTTTGTGGCTAGGTGCTTGACATGTCAGCAGGTCAAGTGTGAGCACCAGAAGCCTGGTGGTGTGACTCAGAGGATGCCCATTCCTACTTGGAAGTGGGAGAGGATTGCTATGGACTTCGTAGTTGGATTGCCTACCACCGTGGGTGGTTATGATTCTATATGGGTGGTCGTCAACAGACTGACCAAGTCTGCTTATTTCATCCCGGTCCGAGTGAGGTATACAACGGAGAAGTTGGCTCAGATTTATATTAGTCAGATTGTGCAGTTACACGGAGTGCCGGTGTCCATTGTGTCTGACAGGGGTTCAGTATTCACTTCTCATTTCTGGAGAGCATTACAACATGATTTGGGCACTAGACTCGACATGAGCACAGTTTTTCACCCTCAGACTGACGGTCAGTCTGAGAGGACTATTCAGGTGTTGGAGGATATGCTTCGGGCTTGCGTGATCGACTTTGGTACTAGATGGGATCAGCACTTGCCATTGACAGAGTTCGCCTACAACAACAGTTATCATTCTAGCATTAGGATGACACCTTTTTAGGCACTGTATGGTAGGCGGTGTAGATCACCTATTGGATGGTTTGATTCAGCGGAGGTGGACTCCCTTGGTACTGATATTCTTAGAGAGGATATGGAGCGTGTTCGTGTGATTCAGAGTAGGCTCTTGACTGCCCAGAGTAGGCAGAAGAGCTATGCTGACAGAAGGGTTTGACCCTTAGAGTTCATGGTGGGTGATCGAGATTGGCTTCGGGTATCGCCCATGAAGGGTGTGATGAGATTTGGGAAGAAGGGCAAGCTCAGCCCTAGGTTCATTGGCCCATATGAGATTTTGGAGAGGATGGGAGAGGTGGCTTACAAGTTAGCCTTGCCACCTAGTTTGACAGTCGTGCATCCAGTTTTCCATGTCTCTATGCTCCGGAAGTATGTTCCGGATGAGTCTCACGTGATTTCGGTTGAGTCGGTGGAGTTGAGTCCAGATTTGACATTTGAGGAGGAGCCTATAGCTATTTTGGACAGACAGGTTCGCAAGCTCCGGACCAAGGATATTGTTTCAGTGAAGGTTCAGTGGAGGCATCGATCAGATAGGGAGGCGACTTGGGAGTCCGAGGATGATATGCGGGTCCGATATCCCCAGCTTTTCGAGGATTCAAGTACTTTCTTTTACTTTATGTTCGAGGACGAACATGGTTTTTAGTGGTGAATGATGTAATGACCCGAAAGGTCATTTTGGTAATTTTTCGTGGAAATGACTATTTTGCCCTTTCGGTAGTTGCCCCGAGTCCCATGTTTTGTGGTTGTAAAGTTAGTTTGAGGAAAAGTTGGTAAAAAGTTGAGTTTTTGATAAGTTGAGTTTTTATGAGTTAAAGTTGGTTAAAAAGTGTTTTTTCGAGTTATTAGGAGTTTCGGGACTCGAATCGGATTTCCGTCGATTCCGGCAATTTTAGAATGTCAAAACGGGTCTGTGTGAAGTTACGGAGTTGAATTTGGAGTTGAAACGAAGAATTGAGGTCCTAAGTTGCTAAAGTTGTGAAATTGTGATAAAGAGTTGACTTTGGTCAACATATGAGGTTCCGAGGCTCGGATTGAAATTCCGAGAGTACCGTTGGTTTCGAGAGGCGATTCTAAGTCTAGAATGAGTCTTGGTTGAATTTTTAGACGCTCCGTTTGAGTTTCGAATTTTTTTGGCGTTAAACTAGTTTCTTGGCATCTTATTGAATTTCGGGTCAAGGAGTCCTCGAATTCAAATTCCGACAGTTCCATTGAGTCCGGAACGTCGAATTTAGTGGGGGTACATATTTAGTTTGTGTGCACGAGATTCCGAACGAATCTCGAGGGTCCAACGGGGACTTAAACTTTGGTGTTATTGTTGTTTCAGCTGCTGTGTTTTTTTTTAGCTGCAACAGCAGTCTTTTTTCTTCTTTTTTAAAGCCAAAAACCAGTAGCCATTTTCCCCCAACTTGAAAAATACCCATTTCTCCATTTTTAGACTTTGAGAGCTCGAAAATAGGTGATTTCAAGTGGGTTTTCGCAAGGAATTCATTGGGTTAGTTATTTCCAACTTAGATCTTTGATTTCCATCGATTATTTATGGATTTTAACATCAAAATTTGAGATCTCAACTGAAAAATTTGGGGGTTTTTGCCTAATCCGAATTTAATAGAAAAATTGAGTTTGTGAACTCATTTCAACTCCTTTTTCGAAACAGTTTTCACTATTGGATTCTAAATTTCTTGGGGAACATTTTTCACTAAAAATTTCCAGATTTCGAGAATATTTTTCGGAACGAGATTTTTTTGACCATTTTACCCTTTTCTCCAAATTTCACGATATTGGTGTTGTTAGATTCGTATTGATTGTGAGATTCCATTTATGAATAGATTGTGGTGATTTGGAGCGTGCTCGGAAGGGTAAAACTCAAATTTGAGTTACTAGTTGAAGTGTTTTGAGGCAAGCGACTTCTAAACTTTGTTAAACTCTTAGATTACACATGACTACTTTCCTAATTGTGTTGGGGGAGTAATGGGGATTGAGGATGAGTTTTATTTGTTGATTGAAATTGTTGTAATTGAAAGATGGGGAATAAAACGAGCTAAATGTGTTATATGTGACTTGAATTTGTTGAATAAGTCATGTGATAACTGATATTGAGGGGATAGAAGAGCATGAGTAGGCTATGATTGATACAGACATTGATGTTGAGACAGACGATGTGTAATACTATGATGTGGTCGTGATATGGTTGTGATTGAGACAGACGATGTGTAATACTATGATGTGATCGTGATATGGTTGTGATTGAGACAGATAATATGTAATACTATGATGTGATCGTGATATGATTGTGATTGATGACATGTGCATATTAATTATTCATCCCATGTGTGAACTATCTGTTGCATGAGTTCTGAGACACTGATATGAGGATGGATGGATATGAGACACAGTTGAGACTAGCTCCGGCTAGAGATATATGAGATGGACTAGCGATTTGGATGCCGATGGGATCTGGTTCCGGCGGTGATACATGGTCCATGTGTGGCCCCCATGGGTTCTGATTTGAGTATTCAGCGCGGTCTGATTACGTCAATAGATGTGTATCTTAGGACAGACATGCATCACGACTACATGACATCATTATTGCATTTGCATCGCATTTGACTTCATCTTTGTCTGTGGTGTGTGGACTTTACCTATTTGCCCCTCTTCATGTGATATATGATCTATTTGCTCTTACATGAGGATATGAGGTTGATGTTGAGACACTGTTGGATATATCTGTTGATTATGAATTGTGTAGTATAGGTTGTTGGATCGCTGTTAGAATGAAGTTTCGGTGTTTCGGTGGTTCGGTTGGGATTGAAAGGAGTTGTTTGTAGCTGCTAGTTTAGCTTAGTTTAGTGTTACTTGCGAGTACCTGTTGCTTTTGGTACTCACCCTTGCTTCTACACAGTTGTGTAGGTTGACAGCTCTATCAGATCCGGCTTATTACTTATCTTCAGATTAGAGCTTCCAGACTTACTTGAGAGGTAGCGGTTCATTCTAGACGTGCCCTCAAGTTATCTATATTTATTGTTCTGTTCTATTCTAGAACTTTACTATGAGACTTGTATATTTTATTCAGATTCCGTATTAGAGGTTTGTACATGTGACAACCAATTCTGGGGTTATGTGTTTATTTAAAGACTTCCGCTTATCTTTCTATCTTATTCTTGTTTTATTAATTCCGCATCGTCGGGTTTTTAGGTGTTAGGCTTACGTGTCCGGTGGGGTTTGGGCACGTGCCATCACATCCGGTTTTGGGGGGTGACAAAATGGTATCAGAGCCCCAGGTTCATAGGTCTCACGTGTACAAGCCAAGTCTAAGTAGCGTCTCGAGGATCGGTTCGGAGACGTCTGTACTTATCTTCGAGAGGCTATGGTGACTTTTAGGAAAGATCTTTATTACTTGATTCTCTATCGTGCGTCCTTGGTCCGATCTAATTCTTATCACTTCACTCTGTTCTCTCTCTCATTGTAATGACTCTTGGTTGGTCCTGCGTGGGTGCGAGTTTAGGTGTCATCGCGTGTTTTTAGTGTTAGATCTGGTTTTGATGCGGATGTGATTGGCTTGCGGAAAGGAAGTGTGATCAGACATGAAATTCTCTTCGAGACGAGTGAGTAAGGTTGTGTCCAAGGGATGTGTTTCGAGTTTATGGTATTGGAAGATGAACATTTATTAAGAGACTTCAGAAACGTCTTATTTCTCCGGTCATTTATTCAACAACGAGAATAGTGCTTGTGTGACTTATACGACGGAAGTGGCTAGACAATGAAGAATGGTGTAAGTAAGAGAATGACTATGTTGAGAGTGCTGCGACTTTTGGAAACTACAGTTTGTGAAGTTCGTCATAAGGGAATGGATTGCGTAGTATGTTATGATGATGAAGTTGCACCAACCAAAATCAGAAGTTCTACGGTGGTTTTATAGTGTGGGTGTATATCATTACAAGGTCATTGTACGGCGACTACAACGATACTCGTGTTATCTTGGTTAGGGTTATGGGCTATGTTGCTTCTGCCATCGATTGGGCTTATGAAATTGTGCATATCATTTTCGGCCGAAGACTGAAGTGCTTTGGTAATGTTTTGCAACTATTTAATGAGTGTAAATGAACAGGTTGTTTGAGTACGACCTTCTCAATGGATCTGATGTCTTCTAGTGGTGGATTTAGCGGTTGTTCATGATGTGGTACTAGTGATATATGGAAGCGGAGAAATCTGAGTTGTCAGTTGTTTCACCTAATCGAGTCAGAAGGTTGATGTTGCATTCTCGATTGAGAAATCAAGTGGTTGCTACTATGAACGCTTGAGTTAAGCATTAATTATAAGGAAAATTATAGTGGTGGATCGAGTGAATCGATCCTATCTTGTTTCTAGGACAAGGTACGACCCTTGGGTGGTCATAATTATATTGGGAACTAATTACTTCATGATGAGTCAAAAGAAATGGGCAACAATAAGCCATGGATGAGGAAATTTTAAACAAGTATACTCGTGAAAAGGCAATTAAGGATTTTAGCGAGAAGGTACAATTAAAAAGGAATCGGGTTGGTTTTGTCAAGATGTGGGTTGACAAGGTAAGAGATGATTGGTTGTATCAACTTTTTAGCCATTGGAAGGACTTTTGCATGGTTTGAGTTGTAGCAGTTAAATACTTGTGATTGTAGAAGAGTTCGATGAAGTTTCATTTGAGAAGTTTGACTTAAGGTAAAAGGTAATATGCGATGGATGTTTGGCCAATAAACTATAATGATAAATGATTTACGGGAAGAACAAGAGTCTTGCACGATGGATATAAGTTAAGAGATGTGAAGGAATAAGACATCACATGTAGATCTTTAGTTTGAAGTTGAGGATTGTGTAAATTTCTGCTTTTATGTTAGATATGACAATGCAAGGTGGACTGGTTCAGCACAAATGTATGATGTGTTATCAGCTACTTTCTGAACACTTGGTATTGGTGTTGGTGGTAAACGTTGATGTATGAGGAATTCTGCAGTTTTTGAATTGGTTTGAATTGTTCAGCTTATGGTAGGTGGCTTACGAGTGTCCAACCGGAAGGACTTATAGCTCTACATGGTTATTGAGGCTTTTGAACTGGGTTGATAACACTATTTATGGAATTATCCAGACTGTTATAACGCGTTACATAGATCCTTGATAGCAAATAGAGGTTGTGTGCTCCTAGTAGACGGAATTATTGGAGTGACCAAGAACTGCTTCAAGTTTCGGCATGAGATATATGATGGTATGAATAATAGTTGAAGCTGGGTAAGTAAAGGATCGCGTGTAATCGATATTGGTCGTGATTCAATAGTTCTATCTCAATGAAAAGGTACTATGACATTTAGAACTTGGATTATTAGCGATTGGGTGAGACCCATATCGATCGTGGAATGCTTCAATGGAAGGAGGAAGGACCATAATTCAAAATTTTGGAAGCAACGATGTGTTTCTAAGAATGACTGGATACTAGTGGCCATCTGAGGGTAAAGTAACTGGCCGGTGTGACTATGATGTTCTGGTAGTATTGATATTGTTGGCTTTAATGGATTATTGTAAAGAGTATGAGAAAATGGATAAATTGAGTATGTCTATGATTGTTATGAGGCCGGACTGACTGATTGTGAAGTCAGACGAATGGGAAGGTGTGTTATGGACATCGTGGAAGGGATATCTGGGGTTGTTCAATTTCGGTTTTGTATATTCTTATGTGACCACCTACCTCATTTCAAACATGGTTTTGGATTATGATTCTCTGTCTATGTTCAGACGTGTTTTTACTTTTGTGGGTGGATGCCTAGTGGTGAATCGGATGGACCGATTCATGTTCTCTTGGTAGAATAGAATACTTATGTGGGTGGGCCGATTCAGAGATAGTGGGTTCAATGTGGAATTGGTGGTGTTCATTGCGAGGTATTTACTGATCATAGGAGCCTACAGTACATATTCACTCAGCGGGATCTGAACTTGAGACAACGTAGGTGGCTTAGTTGCTCAAGGACTACGACATGACCATTTTGTATCACCCCGGGAAGGCCAATGTGGTGGCCGATGCCTTGAGTAGGAAGACTCCTAGTATGGGGAGTCTTGCCACGATTAGTGTTGAGAGGCGGGCTTTGGTTCGGGATGTTCAGAGGTTATTTGACAGCATGATGAGATTTCGGGTTTCTGAGGAGAGTGGAGGTGTGTTTGCCTTCATTGAGGCCTGTTCATCTTTGATGGAGCAGATTAGAGAGCATCAGTATGAGGATGCGAAGTTATGTCTCATCCGGGACAAGGTGATGAATGGTGAAGCCAAGAAGGCTAAGATTGACTCCGAGGGTGTATTGAGGATTGAGGGCCGGATATGTGTGCCCAAGGTTGGTGATTTGATCAGATTGATTCTTGAGGAGGCTCATTATTCTAGGTATTCTATTCATCCCGGAGCGGCGAAGATGTATCATGATCTTAGTCAGCACTATTGGTGGTGTGGGATGAAGAGGATATTGCAGAGTTTGTGGCTAGGTGCTTGACATGTCAGCAGGTCAAGTGTGAGCACCAGAAGCCTGGTGGTGTGACTCAGAGGATGCCCATTCCTACTTGGAAGTGGGAGAGGATTGCTATGGACTTCGTAGTTGGATTGCCTACCACCGTGGGTGGTTATGATTCTATATGGGTGGTCGTCAACAGACTGACCAAGTCTGCTTATTTCATCCCGGTCCGAGTGAGGTATACAACGGAGAAGTTGGCTCAGATTTATATTAGTCAGATTGTGCAGTTACACGGAGTGCCGGTGTCCATTGTGTCTGACAGGGGTTCAGTATTCACTTCTCATTTCTGGAGAGCATTACAACATGATTTGGGCACTAGACTCGACATGAGCACAGTTTTTCACCCTCAGACTGACGGTCAGTCTGAGAGGACTATTCAGGTGTTGGAGGATATGCTTCGGGCTTGCGTGATCGACTTTGGTACTAGATGGGATCAGCACTTGCCATTGCAGAGTTCGCCTACAACAACAGTTATCATTCTAGCATTAGGATGACACCTTTTTAGGCACTGTATGGTAGGCGGTGTAGATCACCTATTGGATGGTTTGATTCAGCGGAGGTGGACTCCCTTGGTACTGATATTCTTAGAGAGGATATGGAGCGTGTTCGTGTGATTCAGAGTAGGCTCTTGACTGCCCAGAGTAGGCAGAAGAGCTATGCTGACAGAAGGGTTTGACCCTTAGAGTTCATGGTGGGTGATCGAGTTGGCTTCGGGTATCGCCCATGAAGGGTGTGATGAGATTTGGGAAGAAGGGCAAGCTCAGCCCTAGGTTCATTGGCCCATATGAGATTTTGGAGAGGATGGGAGAGGTGGCTTACAAGTTAGCCTTGCCACCTAGTTTGACAGTCGTGCATCCAGTTTTCCATGTTCTATGCTCCGGAAGTATGTTCCGGATGAGTCTCACGTGATTTCGGTTGAGTCGGTGGAGTTGAGTCCAGATTTGACATTTGAGGAGGAGCCTATAGCTATTTTGGACAGGCAGGTTCGCAAGCTCCGGACCAAGGATATTGTTTCAGTGAAGGTTCAGTGGAGGCATCGATCAGATAGGGAGGCGACTTGGGAGTCCGAGGATGATATGCGGGTCCGATATCCCCAGCTTTTCGAGGATTCAAGTACTTTCTTTTACTTTATGTTCGAGGACGAACATGGTTTTTAGTGGTGAATGATGTAATGACCCGAAAGGTCATTTTGGTAATTTTTCGTGGAAATGACTATTTTGCCCTTTCGGTAGTTGCCCCGAGTCCCATGTTTTGTGGTTGTAAAGTTGGTTTGAGGAAAAGTTGGTAAAAAGTTGAGTTTTTGATAAGTTGAGTTTTTATGAGTTAAAGTTGGTTAAAAAGTGTTTTTCGAGTTATTGGAGTTTCGGGACTCGGATCGGATTTCCGTCGATTCCGGCATTTTAGAATGTCAAAACGGGTCTGTGTGAAGTTACGGAGTTGAATTTGGAGTTGAAACGAAGAATTGAGGTCCTAAGTTGCTAAAGTTGTGAAATTGTGATAAAGAGTTGACTTTGGTCAACATATGAGGTTCCGAGGCTCGGATTGAAATTCCGAGAGTACCGTTGGTTTCGGGAGGCGATTCTAAGTCTAGAATGAGTCTTGGTTGAATTTTTAGACGCTCCGTTTGAGTTTCGAATTTTTTTGGCGTTAAACTAGTTTCTTGGCATCTTATTGAATTTCGGGTCAAGGAGTCCTCGAATTCAAATTCCGACAGTTCCATTGAGTCCGGAACGTCGAATTTAGTGGGGGTACATATTTAGTTTGTGTGCACGAGATTCCGAACGAATCCGAGGGTCCAACGGGGACTTAAACTTTGGTGTTATTGTTGTTTCAGCTGCTGTTTCAGCTGCAACAGCAGTCTTTTTTTCTTTTTAGCCAAAAACCAGTAGCCATTTTTCCCCCAACTTGAAAAATACCCATTTCTCCATTTTTAGACTTTGAGAGCTCGAAAATAGGTGATTTCAAGTGGGTTTTCGCAAGGAATTCATTGGGTTAGTTATTTCCAACTTAGATCTTTGATTTCCATCGATTATTTATGGATTTTAACATCAAAATTTGAGATCTCAACTGAAAAATTTGGGGGTTTTTTGCCTAATCCGAATTTAATAGAAAATTGAGTTTGTGAACTCATTTCAACTCCTTTTTCGAAACAGTTTTCACTATTGGATTCTAAATTTCTTGGGGAACATTTTTCACTAAAAATTTCCAGATTTCAGAATATTTTTCGGAACGAGATTTTTTTTGACCATTTTACCCTTTTCTCCAAATTTCACGATATTGGTGTTGTTAGATTCGTATTGATTGTGAGATTCCATTTATGAATAGATTGTGGTGATTTGGAGCGTGCTCGGAAGGGTAAAACTCAAATTTGAGTTACTAGTTGAAGTGTTTTGAGGCAAGCGACTTCTAAACTTTGTTAAACTCTTAGATTACACATGACTACTTTCCTAATTGTGTTGGGGAGTAATGGGGATTGAGGATGAGTTTTATTTGTTGATTGAAATTGTTGTAATTGAAAGATGGGGAATAAAACGAGTTAAATGTGTTATATGTGACTTGAATTTGTTGAATAAGTCATGTGATAACTGATATTGAGGGGATAGAAGAGCATGAGTAGGCTATGATTGATACAGACATTGATGTTGATGGACAGACGATGTGTAATACTATGATGTGGTCGTGATATGGTTGTGATTGAGACAGACGATGTGTAATACTATGATGTGATCGTGATATGATTGTGATTGAGACAGATAATGTGTAATACTATGATGTGATCGTGATATGATTGTGATTGATGACATGTGCTTATTAATTATTCATCCCATGTGTGAACTATCTGTTGCATGAGTTCTGAGACACTGATATGAGGATGGATGGATATGAGACACAGTTGAGACTAGCTCCGGCTAGAGATATATGAGATGGACCTAGCGATTTGGATGCCGATGGGATCTGGTTCCGGCGGTGATACATGGTCCATGTGTGGCCCCCATGGGTTCTGATTTGAGTATTCAGCGCGGTCTGATTACGTCAAAGATGTGTATCTTAGGACAGACATGCATCACGACTACATGACATTATTATTGCATTTGCATCGCATTTGACTTCATCTTTGTCTGGGTGTGTGGACTTTACCTATTTGCCCCTCTTCATGTGATATATGATCTATTTGCTCTTACATGAGGATATGAGGTTGATGTTGAGACACTGTTGGATATATCTGTTGATTATGAATTGTGTAGTATAGGTTGTTGGATCGCTGTTAGAATGAAGTTTCGTTTCGGTGGTTCGGTTGGGATTGAAAGGAGTTGTTTGTAGCTGCTAGTTTAGCTTAGTTTAGTGTTACTTGCGAGTACCTGTTGCTTTTGGTACTCACCCTTGCTTCTACACAGTTGTGTAGGTTGACAGCTCTATCAGATCCGGCTTATTACTTATCTTCAGATTAGAGCTTCCAGACTTACTTGAGAGGTAGCGGTTCATTCCAGACGTGCCCTCAAGTTATCTATATTTATTGTTCTGTTCTATTCTAGAACTTTACTATGAGACTTGTATTTTTATTCAGATTCCGTATTAGAGGTTTGTACATGTGACAACCAATTCTGGGGTTATGTGTTTATTTAAAGACTTCCGCTTATCTTTCTATCTTATTCTTGTTTTATTAATTCCGCATCGTCGGGTTTTTAGGTGTTAGGCTTACGTGTCCGGTGGGGTTTGGGCACGTGCCATCACATCCGGTTTTGGGGGTGACAAAATGGTATCAGAGCCCCAGGTTCATAGGTCTCACGTGTACAAGCCAAGTCTAAGTAGCGTCTCGAGGATCGGTTCGGAGACGTCTGTACTTATCTTCGAGAGGCTATGGTGACTTTTAGGAAAGATCTTTATTACTTGATTCTCTATCGTGCGTCCTTGGTCCGATCTAATTCTTATCACTTCACTCTGTTCTCTCTCTCATTGTAATGACTCTTGGTTGGTCCTGCGTGGGTGCGAGTTTAGGTGTCATCGCGTGTTTTAGTGTTAGATCTGGTTTTGATGCGGATGTGATTGGCTTGCGGAAAGGAAGTGTGATCAGACATGAAATTCTCTTCGAGACGAGTGAGTAAGGTTGTGTCCAAGGGATGTGTTTCGAGTTTATGGTATTGGAAGATGAACATTTATTAAGAGACTTCAGAAACGTCTTATTTCTCCGGTCATTTATTCAACAACGAGAATAGTGCTTGTGTGACTTATACGACGGAAGTGGCTAGACAATGAAGAATGGTGTAAGTAAGAGAATGACTATGTTGAGAGTGCTGCGACTTTTGGAAACTACAGTTTGTGAAGTTCGTCATAAGGGAATGGATTGCGTAGTATGTTATGATGATGAAGTTGCACCAACCAAAATCAGAAGTTCTACGGTGGTTTTATAGTGTGGGTGTATATCATTACAAGGTCATTGTACGGCGACTACAACGATACTCGTGTTATCTTGGTTAGGGTTATGGGCTATGTTGCTTCTGCCATCGATTGGGCTTATGAAATTGTGCATATCATTTTCGGCCGAAGACTGAAGTGCTTTGGTAATGTTTTGCAACTATTTAATGAGTGTAAATGAACAGGTTGTTTGAGTACGACCTTCTCAATGGATCTGATGTCTTCTAGTGGTGGATTTAGCGGTTGTTCATGATGTGGTACTAGTGATATATGGAAGCGGAGAAATCTGAGTTGTCAGTTGTTTCACCTAATCGAGTCAGAAGGTTGATGTTGCATTCTCGATTGAGAAATCAAGTGGTTGCTACTATGAACGCTTGAGTTAAGCATTAATTATAAGGAAAATTATAGTGGTGGATCGAGTGAATCGATCCTATCTTGTTTCTAGGACAAGGTACGACCCTTGGGTGGTCATAATTATATTGGGAACTAATTACTTCATGATGAGTCAAAAGAAATGGGCAACAATAAGCCATGGATGAGGAAATTTTAAACAAGTATACTCGTGAAAAGGCAATTAAGGATTTTAGCGAGAAGGTACAATTAAAAAGGAATCGGGTTGGTTTTGTCAAGATGTGGGTTGACAAGGTAAGAGATGATTGGTTGTATCAACTTTTTAGCCATTGGAAGGACTTTTGCATGGTTTGAGTTGTAGCAGTTAAATACTTGTGATTGTAGAAGAGTTCGATGAAGTTTCATTTGAGAAGTTTGACTTAAGGTAAAAGGTAATATGCGATGGATGTTTGGCCAATAAACTATAATGATAAATGATTTACGGGAAGAACAAGAGTCTTGCACGATGGATATAAGTTAAGAGATGTGAAGGAATAAGACATCACATGTAGATCTTTAGTTTGAAGTTGAGGATTGTGTAAATTTCTGCTTTTATGTTAGATATGACAATGCAAGGTGGACTGGTTCAGCACAAATGTATGATGTGTTATCAGCTACTTTCTGAACACTTGGTATTGGTGTTGGTGGTAAACGTTGATGT
Organism: Solanum verrucosum; assembly: GCF_900185275.1. Lineage (NCBI taxonomy): Eukaryota > Viridiplantae > Streptophyta > Magnoliopsida > Solanales > Solanaceae > Solanum > Solanum verrucosum. The sequence goes on from NW_026020398.1 coordinate 1,320,598, forward strand.
ATGAGGAATTCTGCAGTTTTTGAATTGGTTTGAATTGTTCAGCTTATGGTAGGTGGCTTACGAGTGTCCAACCGGAAGGACTTATAGCTCTACATGGTTATTGAGGCTTTTGAACTGGGTTGATAACACTATTTATGGAATTATCCAGACTGTTATAACGCGTTACATAGATCCTTGATAGCAAATAGAGGTTGTGTGCTCCTAGTAGACGGAATTATTGGAGTGACCAAGAACTGCTTCAAGTTTCGGCATGAGATATATGATGGTATGAATAATAGTTGAAGCTGGGTAAGTAAAGGATCGCGTGTAATCGATATTGGTCGTGATTCAATAGTTCTATCTCAATGAAAAGGTACTATGACATTTAGAACTTGGATTATTAGCGATTGGGTGAGACCCATATCGATCGTGGAATGCTTCAATGGAAGGAGGAAGGACCATAATTCAAAATTTTGGAAGCAACGATGTGTTTCTAAGAATGACTGGATACTAGTGGCCATCTGAGGGTAAAGTAACTGGCCGGTGTGACTATGATGTTCTGGTAGTATTGATATTGTTGGCTTTAATGGATTATTGTAAAGAGTATGAGAAAATGGATAAATTGAGTATGTCTATGATTGTTATGAGGCCGGACTGACTGATTGTGAAGTCAGACGAATGGGAAGGTGTGTTATGGACATCGTGGAAGGGATATCTGGGGTTGTTCAATTTCGGTTTTGTATATTCTTATGTGACCACCTACCTCATTTCAAACATGGTTTTGGATTATGATTCTCTGTCTATGTTCAGACGTGTTTTTACTTTTGTGGGTGGATGCCTAGTGGTGAATCGGATGGACCGATTCATGTTCTCTTGGTAGAATAGAATACTTATGTGGGTGGGCCGATTCAGAGATAGTGGGTTCAATGTGGAATTGGTGGTGTTCATTGCGAGGTATTTACTGATCATAGGAGCCTACAGTACATATTCACTCAGCGGGATCTGAACTTGAGACAACGTAGGTGGCTTTAGTTGCTCAAGGACTACGACATGACCATTTTGTATCACCCCGGGAAGGCCAATGTGGTGGCCGATGCCTTGAGTAGGAAGACTCCTAGTATGGGGAGTCTTGCCACGATTAGTGTTGAGAGGCGGGCTTTGGTTCGGGATGTTCAGAGGTTATTTGACAGCATGATGAGATTTCGGGTTTCTGAGGAGAGTGGAGGTGTGTTTGCCTTCATTGAGGCCTGTTCATCTTTGATGGAGCAGATTAGAGAGCATCAGTATGAGGATGCGAAGTTATGTCTCATCCGGGACAAGGTGATGAATGGTGAAGCCAAGAAGGCTAAGATTGACTCCGAGGGTGTATTGAGGATTGAGGGCCGGATATGTGTGCCCAAGGTTGGTGATTTGATCAGATTGATTCTTGAGGAGGCTCATTATTCTAGGTATTCTATTCATCCCGGAGCGGCGAAGATGTATCATGATCTTAGTCAGCACTATTGGTGGTGTGGGATGAAGAAGGATATTGCAGAGTTTGTGGCTAGGTGCTTGACATGTCAGCAGGTCAAGTGTGAGCACCAGAAGCCTGGTGGTGTGACTCAGAGGATGCCCATTCCTACTTGGAAGTGGGAGAGGATTGCTATGGACTTCGTAGTTGGATTGCCTACCACCGTGGGTGGTTATGATTCTATATGGGTGGTCGTCAACAGACTGACCAAGTCTGCTTATTTCATCCCGGTCCGAGTGAGGTATACAACGGAGAAGTTGGCTCAGATTTATATTAGTCAGATTGTGCAGTTACACGGAGTGCCGGTGTCCATTGTGTCTGACAGGGGTTCAGTATTCACTTCTCATTTCTGGAGAGCATTACAACATGATTTGGGCACTAGACTCGACATGAGCACAGTTTTTCACCCTCAGACTGACGGTCAGTCTGAGAGGACTATTCAGGTGTTGGAGGATATGCTTCGGGCTTGCGTGATCGACTTTGGTACTAGATGGGATCAGCACTTGCCATTGACAGAGTTCGCCTACAACAACAGTTATCATTCTAGCATTAGGATGACACCTTTTTAGGCACTGTATGGTAGGCGGTGTAGATCACCTATTGGATGGTTTGATTCAGCGGAGGTGGACTCCCTTGGTACTGATATTCTTAGAGAGGATATGGAGCGTGTTCGTGTGATTCAGAGTAGGCTCTTGACTGCCCAGAGTAGGCAGAAGAGCTATGCTGACAGAAGGGTTTGACCCTTAGAGTTCATGGTGGGTGATCGAGATTGGCTTCGGGTATCGCCCATGAAGGGTGTGATGAGATTTGGGAAGAAGGGCAAGCTCAGCCCTAGGTTCATTGGCCCATATGAGATTTTGGAGAGGATGGGAGAGGTGGCTTACAAGTTAGCCTTGCCACCTAGTTTGACAGTCGTGCATCCAGTTTTCCATGTCTCTATGCTCCGGAAGTATGTTCCGGATGAGTCTCACGTGATTTCGGTTGAGTCGGTGGAGTTGAGTCCAGATTTGACATTTGAGGAGGAGCCTATAGCTATTTTGGACAGACAGGTTCGCAAGCTCCGGACCAAGGATATTGTTTCAGTGAAGGTTCAGTGGAGGCATCGATCAGATAGGGAGGCGACTTGGGAGTCCGAGGATGATATGCGGGTCCGATATCCCCAGCTTTTCGAGGATTCAAGTACTTTCTTTTACTTTATGTTCGAGGACGAACATGGTTTTTAGTGGTGAATGATGTAATGACCCGAAAGGTCATTTTGGTAATTTTTCGTGGAAATGACTATTTTGCCCTTTCGGTAGTTGCCCCGAGTCCCATGTTTTGTGGTTGTAAAGTTAGTTTGAGGAAAAGTTGGTAAAAAGTTGAGTTTTTGATAAGTTGAGTTTTTATGAGTTAAAGTTGGTTAAAAAGTGTTTTTTCGAGTTATTAGGAGTTTCGGGACTCGAATCGGATTTCCGTCGATTCCGGCAATTTTAGAATGTCAAAACGGGTCTGTGTGAAGTTACGGAGTTGAATTTGGAGTTGAAACGAAGAATTGAGGTCCTAAGTTGCTAAAGTTGTGAAATTGTGATAAAGAGTTGACTTTGGTCAACATATGAGGTTCCGAGGCTCGGATTGAAATTCCGAGAGTACCGTTGGTTTCGAGAGGCGATTCTAAGTCTAGAATGAGTCTTGGTTGAATTTTTAGACGCTCCGTTTGAGTTTCGAATTTTTTTGGCGTTAAACTAGTTTCTTGGCATCTTATTGAATTTCGGGTCAAGGAGTCCTCGAATTCAAATTCCGACAGTTCCATTGAGTCCGGAACGTCGAATTTAGTGGGGGTACATATTTAGTTTGTGTGCACGAGATTCCGAACGAATCTCGAGGGTCCAACGGGGACTTAAACTTTGGTGTTATTGTTGTTTCAGCTGCTGTGTTTTTTTTTAGCTGCAACAGCAGTCTTTTTTCTTCTTTTTTAAAGCCAAAAACCAGTAGCCATTTTCCCCCAACTTGAAAAATACCCATTTCTCCATTTTTAGACTTTGAGAGCTCGAAAATAGGTGATTTCAAGTGGGTTTTCGCAAGGAATTCATTGGGTTAGTTATTTCCAACTTAGATCTTTGATTTCCATCGATTATTTATGGATTTTAACATCAAAATTTGAGATCTCAACTGAAAAATTTGGGGGTTTTTGCCTAATCCGAATTTAATAGAAAAATTGAGTTTGTGAACTCATTTCAACTCCTTTTTCGAAACAGTTTTCACTATTGGATTCTAAATTTCTTGGGGAACATTTTTCACTAAAAATTTCCAGATTTCGAGAATATTTTTCGGAACGAGATTTTTTTTGACCATTTTACCCTTTTCTCCAAATTTCACGATATTGGTGTTGTTAGATTCGTATTGATTGTGAGATTCCATTTATGAATAGATTGTGGTGATTTGGAGCGTGCTCGGAAGGGTAAAACTCAAATTTGAGTTACTAGTTGAAGTGTTTTGAGGCAAGCGACTTCTAAACTTTGTTAAACTCTTAGATTACACATGACTACTTTCCTAATTGTGTTGGGGAGTAATGGGGATTGAGGATGAGTTTTATTTGTTGATTGAAATTGTTGTAATTGAAAGATGGGGAATAAAACGAGCTAAATGTGTTATATGTGACTTGAATTTGTTGAATAAGTCATGTGATAACTGATATTGAGGGGATAGAAGAGCATGAGTAGGCTATGATTGATACAGACATTGATGTTGAGACAGACGATGTGTAATACTATGATGTGGTCGTGATATGGTTGTGATTGAGACAGACGATGTGTAATACTATGATGTGATCGTGATATGGTTGTGATTGAGACAGATAATATGTAATACTATGATGTGATCGTGATATGATTGTGATTGATGACATGTGCATATTAATTATTCATCCCATGTGTGAACTATCTGTTGCATGAGTTCTGAGACACTGATATGAGGATGGATGGATATGAGACACAGTTGAGACTAGCTCCGGCTAGAGATATATGAGATGGACTAGCGATTTGGATGCCGATGGGATCTGGTTCCGGCGGTGATACATGGTCCATGTGTGGCCCCCATGGGTTCTGATTTGAGTATTCAGCGCGGTCTGATTACGTCAATAGATGTGTATCTTAGGACAGACATGCATCACGACTACATGACATCATTATTGCATTTGCATCGCATTTGACTTCATCTTTGTCTGTGGTGTGTGGACTTTACCTATTTGCCCCTCTTCATGTGATATATGATCTATTTGCTCTTACATGAGGATATGAGGTTGATGTTGAGACACTGTTGGATATATCTGTTGATTATGAATTGTGTAGTATAGGTTGTTGGATCGCTGTTAGAATGAAGTTTCGGTGTTTCGGTGGTTCGGTTGGGATTGAAAGGAGTTGTTTGTAGCTGCTAGTTTAGCTTAGTTTAGTGTTACTTGCGAGTACCTGTTGCTTTTGGTACTCACCCTTGCTTCTACACAGTTGTGTAGGTTGACAGCTCTATCAGATCCGGCTTATTACTTATCTTCAGATTAGAGCTTCCAGACTTACTTGAGAGGTAGCGGTTCATTCTAGACGTGCCCTCAAGTTATCTATATTTATTGTTCTGTTCTATTCTAGAACTTTACTATGAGACTTGTATATTTTATTCAGATTCCGTATTAGAGGTTTGTACATGTGACAACCAATTCTGGGGTTATGTGTTTATTTAAAGACTTCCGCTTATCTTTCTATCTTATTCTTGTTTTATTAATTCCGCATCGTCGGGTTTTTGGGTGTTAGGCTTACGTGTCCGGTGGGGTTTGGGCACGTGCCATCACATCCGGTTTTGGGGTGTGACATGACTCAACCAAACCTTTCAAATCCCGCCCAAAATTCCAGCTTTCATCTCCAATAAATACGACCTCATATCTTCAACAAAAGGGGGACAGAAATACTCACAAGAACAACACCATACAAGGTCGAACTTATACATAACATTTAGCTATTATCATCCCTGAAACTCTGGCATTTTCTGTTTACTTTCTTTAAAACTCATTTAGTTTGAAGTCCGAATTTGTTCATAACGAGAGAGTAGATTCAAAGCCGATGACCTAGGTTCACTTTCCCGCAACAGGTGATATTCACCTTCCCATTCTCTCTGTTTCTTCATTACCGTGTTAAAATGTCTGCTCTCTTTGCTTCTTCATTACTGTATTACATGTGATGCTTATTTGGAAAATGTTATGTATGTAAAAAATGATCTCTGCTGGCTTTAGTCATAATAATAGTGTTGTTGGTTTTAGGATTACATATTTACATGAATTTAGTTGTTGCTGTTGTTTTTAATATTTATCTGGTGACTTTATAATAATAAGGAATTTGTAGTTTATTTTATTTTTGCCTAAACAGAAGCTTGTTTTAAAAGGATTTTCATTATTTTTCTTAGTTATAGATCACGTCTTTTGATATCATTTTAGCTCTGTTTCATGTTTGTGAGAACACTATTTTAGACCTTCGGTGTATATTCGGTTAACATAAGCTTGTGCATAAGTTGTCATTTTTAAGAGAATCCCATAATATTCTGCCAAGACTCATGCATCGTATTCCATTGTTCATGCTTAATAGAAATGATATTTCGTTTAAAGTTAAAATCTAATGTATTTGAGATTTAGCTTGTACTAAAAATAGTTTTCTTTTTATGATATAGCCATTGTTAGTTGGAAGAAATCATCAATGCTAATTGAGTGTCTTGTTCAGATGCTTGTATATTTCTTGTTCTGAATAGTATCTTTGATATATAGTTTTACTTGATCTTATATCTAATTTATTTAAAGTCGAATTGCTTTACTAATCTCTTCATTCTCGTTTTATTTGCATGAACATTTCCGGAGCAAAAATAGAGTCTTTACTCGGGACTCTAGCAAATTCGAGTCTCATGACTCGATACCATCATACACGCACATGGAGTCTATGATATTTAATACTGTCCAAATAGCAAACCAAGCAAATTTACTTGGGATTGTCTTCTATAGTTTATATTTTAGCATTATTCATTTTTATGTGTTTTTTTTTTACATGTTTAACTTGTGTGATTTGAATATGTTTGGTTTTGGTTTTTTTTTCATGGATAACTAACGTAGAAGAAATGAGCATGTTAGACATAATCACCTAGCTATTCATAAATTAGTTATCAATATATTATTCTATGTAACCATAGCTTTCCACTTCCAAAAGATTTTAAAAGGGAATCAACTTTTGTTTTCAAATTGATTTTTAAGACATTTTTTAAAATATACAAATTTATGTAAGTACAAATCAGATTTTGTATTCCATTTTTAAGTCATAGACTTTGGAGGCTAGTAAAGTTTGTTTTATGCTAATGGTTATTTCCTCTTCTTTTTTTTTTTGTTTTTTTTTACTTCTGTCATTTATTTCAAATCCATAGAGTTCGTTCAAGTTTGCAAAAATGTGATTAAACAAATGTTTTCTAGCCAATTTCTTTGAGTCTTTTTAATTCCTACTTTTTTACACTTAGCCTAATTAAATAATTTAAGTTCGGCCGGTTAACCATTTTTAATGGATCTTAAAGGATGCCTAACCCCTTTCCTTTAGATTAGTTGAACCCTTACTGTAATGACCCGAAAGGTCATTTTGGTGATTTTTCGTGGAAATGACTATTTTGCCCTTTCGGTAGTTGCCCCGAGTCCCATGTTTTGTGGTTGTAAAGTTGGTTTGAGGAAAAATTGGTAAAAAGTTGAGTTTTTGAGAAGTTGAGTTTTTTATGAGTTAAAGTTGGTTAAAAGGTGCTTTTTCGAGTCATTTGGAGTTTCGGGACTCGGAATGGATTTCCGTCAATTCCGGCATTTTTAGAATGTCGAAACCGGTCTGTGTGAAGTTACGGAGTTGAATTTGGAGTTGAAACGAAGAATTGAGGTCCTAAGTTGCTAAAGTTGTGAAATTTTGATAAAGAGTTGACTTTGGTCAACATATGAGGTTCCGAGGCTCAGATTGAAATTTCGAGAGTACCGTTGGTTTCGGGAGGCGATTCTAAGTCTAAAATGAGTCTTGGTTGAATTTTTAGACGCTCCGTTTGAGTTTTGAATTTTTTTGGCGTTAAACTAGTTTCTTGGCATCTTATTGAATTTCGGGTCAAGGAGTCCTCGAATTCAAATTCCGACGGTTCCATTGAGTCCGGAACGTCGAATTTAGTGGGGGTACATATTTAGTTTGTGTGCACGAGATTCCGAACGAATCCCGAGGGTCCAACGGGGACTTAAACTTTGGTGTTATTGTTGTGTTTCAGCTGCAATAGCAATCCTTTTTAAGTCAAAAAGCAGTAGCCATTTTCCCCCAACTTGAAAAATACCCATTTCTCCATTTTTAGACTTTGAGAGCTCAAAAATAGGTGATTTCAAGTGGGTTTTCGCAAGGAATTCATTGGGTAAAGTTATTTCCAACTTAGATATTTGATTTCCATCGATTATTTATGGATTTTAACATCAAAATTTGAGATCTCAACTGTAAAATTTGGGGTTTTTTGCCTAATCCGAATTTAATAAAAAATTTGAGTTTGTGAACTCATTTCAACTCCTTTTTCGAAACGGTTTTCACTATTGGATTCTAAATTTCTTGGGGAACATTTTTCACTAAAAATTTCCAGATTTCGAGAATATTTTTTGGAACGAGATTTTTTGACCATTTTACCATTTTTCTCCAAATTTCACGATATTGGTGTTGTTAGATTCGTATTGATTGTGGGATTCCATTTATGAATAGATTGTGGTGATTTGGAGCGTGCTCGGAAGGGTAAAACTCAAATTTGAGTTACTAGTTGAAGTGTTTTGAGGCAAGTGACTTCTAAACTTTGTTAAACTCTTAGACTACACATGACTACTTTCCTAATTGTGTTGGGGAGTAATGGGGATTGAGGATGGGTTTTATTTGTTGATTGAAATTGTTGTAAATGAAAGGTGGGGAATAAAACGAGCTAAGTGTGTTATATGTGACTTGAATTTGTTGAATAAGTCATGTGATAACCGATATTGAGGGGATAGAAGAGCATGAGTAAGCTATGATTGATACAGACATTGATGTTGAGACAGATGATGTGTAATACTATGATGTGGTCGTGATATGGTTGTGATTGAGACAGACGATGTGTAATACTATGATGTGGTCGTGATATGGTTGTGATTGAGAGAGATAATGTGTAATACTATGATGTGATCGCGATATGATTGTGATTGATGACATGTGCATATTAATTATTCATCCCATGTGTGAACTATCTGTTGCATGAGTTCTGAGACACTGATATGAGGATGGATGGATATGAGACACAGTTGAGACTAGCTCCGGCTAGAGATATATGAGATGGACTAGCTCCGGCTAGCGATTTGGATGCCGATGGGATCTGGTTCCGGTGGTGATACATGGTCCATGTGTGGCCCCCATGGGTTCTGATTTGAGTATTCAGTGCGGACTGATTACGTCAACAGATATGTATCATAGGACAGACATGCATCATGACTACATGACATTATTATTGCATTTGCATCGCATTTGACTTCATCTTTGTCTGTGGTGTGTGGATTTTACCTATTTGCCCCTCTTCATGTGATATATGATCTATTTGCTCTTACATGAGGATATGAGGTTGATGTTGAGACACTGTTGGATATATCTGTTGATTATGAATTGTGTAGTATAGGTTGTTGGTTCGCTGTTAGAATGAAGTTTCGGTGGTTCGGTTGGGATTGAAAAGAGTTGTTTGTAGCTGCTAGTTTAGCTTAGTTTAGTGTTACTTACGAGTACCTGTTGCTTTTGGTACTCACCCTTGCTTCTACACAATTGTGTAGGTTGACAGCTCTAGCAGATCCGACTTATTACTCATCTTCAGATTAGAGCTTCCAGACTTACTTGAGAGGTAGCGGTTCATTCCAGACGTGCCCTCAAGTTATCTATATTTATTGTTTTGTTCTATTCTAGAACTTTACTATGAGACTTGTATATTTTATTCAGATTCCGTATTAGAGGTTTGTACATGTGACAACCAATTCTGGGGTTATGTTGAGTTTATTTAAAGACTTCCGCTTATCTTTCTATCTTATTCTTGTTTTATTAATTCCGTATCGTCGGGTTTTTGGGTGTTAGGCTGACGTGTCCGGTGGGGTTTGGACACGTGCCATCACATTCGGTTTTGGGGTGTGACACTTACCTAGAATCTTAAGTTTAGTAGACCTTAAAATGAAGTTAACTTTAGAAAATAACTTTAATCAATTTAGGTGTCCTAATTCACCGTAATAATTAGGTGGCGACTTCTTGACTTAATTATTAACTTTAGAAATCTCCAAAATGTTGTACACTATTTTAACCCGGTTAAAATGGAGTATAACACAATATTGTCGACTAAATCACCTATCACTAGATGACTTAAAATTTTGACTAAGCAACAACAATGTTGCCCATTAAATCAGTTGACCTTAACTAACTTAGACTTTTGGTAGAACAGAATGAAGATCTAATTCCTTTATAGATTAGGAATAGATTTACAATATAAGCACATGAGACACAAAGCTCTATATACAACAAAGACTGTTCAATACTCCATCTGGTCCCTTGTTGATATGAGCAATGTTCTTCCTTGAAGATGACCTTCTTTTCAAGCTTATAAATTTTCAGAGAAAATCCAAGTTTTTGTTTGCCAAATATTAAGTTTGTGTTTTGTTGGAAGAGACTATATTAAAATGAACACAAACTCCTTGGGACCGCCTATTGGCTGAGAGCCTGCCTCTATGGAAGGACGTGCACCTACCACATCATAAGTGGCAGCTTTTCTGACAGCTGTCTTGTCGTCCTTTCACATACGCAGTCTTGCAGGTACCAGGTCCCTTGCAAACTTTTCTTGGTGAGTTCTTGAGAAGACTTGCTGGCTCTCTCTCCTTTTGAATTAATGAATTAATTTGTTGTTTGTCATGTTGACTAAGTCAACCATAAAGAGTTATTGACCGTTGGACAAACAACTTCGTCCATTCTGATTGGTGTAGTACGCTGATGCCTCACCAACCTCTGACACGACAGCTTTACAATTGTACCCCATTATAGATCTGGACGAGAGAACTCAGCCATGGACCAGGTCCCTGCATTTGTGAGGATCATCAAAACACCTAGAATATAACATTTTCCCCCTTTTTGATGATGACACACAAATATTCCTCACACTGAGTTTATTCATTCATTTCACTATCAACAGTCCCAATAACAAGGATTTGATTCCTTGTTAGATCTTTGAGTTTGTTAAATCATCAAAACTTAACATCAGCTCCAAAATAACAATGTATCCAAAATTAGGACACAATGTATTGAGACGTTTTGGGATGTATCCGAATTCCACCAAATTTAAGGAATTTTATGATTTGGAAAAGAGTAAGAATATGATATAATTAGCTTTTAATATTATGAATTTTGTGTAAAACTCTCATATAAAATTCTCTATTTGTTATAGTAACATCCAATAGGTCATGTAATTGTCTACTCGGAAACTATGTTGCATTTGCACAAAAGACTCAACTTTGATGTTGGGTTTTATTCAATATTAATCATGTTACTATATGAAATACGACCAATTCAAAATAAAAATTGACTGGGGTTGACGATGAGTGTGCCTCTTTTTTCTTATCCACAAGACTTCCAAAGTTCTTTATGTGTGTTTTATTATAATAGGAAGGTACACATTTAGTTTTAATTTATTGTCAGATTTTGATTTGATACGGAGTTTTAAAAAATAAAAATATTTTGAATTTTATGGTTTCAATTAAAGATATGTAGAATGTATCAATACTTTTTAATCGTATGGTCTGAAACATGTCAAATACAAAGTTAAAATTGAAGAATTGCAAAAAATGAAAAACGACACTATTCTTTTTTAAACGGACTACTACTTGAGGACTTTCCAAAGAATGTGTTGTTGTGTCTATCATTTCTCATTTTAATAATAAAAGTCGATTGTTTACTTGAACAAAATGTTTCATATTGATAGTGAAAGAGTACTATCTTAGAAAATTGTATGGTACGATATTAATCCTTATCAAAATTTGCTTTCACATTTTCCTCTATATTAGGTCTTCATTTTCTTCCCAAAAATCAAAATGCACTCTTAAATACCTAACATTGACAAAGGAAAAATAAAGAATATCTTTTTTTTTACCCTCCCTAAGAGCTTCCACCCTTTTTGCTTCCTTGGTGACTCGAACTCGCAACCTTTGAGTTGGAAGTGAGAGGTGCTTACCATCCGAGCAACTCCCTCTCGTCGAATATCATAGCAAGTAGAATTCCCTTTTATTAAGCTTCTTGGAAAGACTTATCAAGGAACTTGAGAGACCCTTTGCAACAAACTTCATATATAGGCTTATTGAAAAAATGAAATGCACTCTTCTTTTTAGTCTGTTCCGAAAAGAATACTCTATGTTTCTATATTTAGTAATAATTTAACTTTAAAATGTCTATATATAGTCACACAAATATTTATGACTTGTTTTAAACCATAAGTTTCAAAAGTCAACTTTTCTTTCTTAAATTTCGTGTCAAATTAAATAATATCACATAAACTGAGATGGAGAAAGTTTCAATTATGAGGTAGGCAATCTGACATCATAATAATATCATCATTTGAAACTTAATATCTTACGTAAGGGAGGTTAGAAATTAGAATCATTCAAATTGTTAGAGGACTTTGTCCATCATTTGATGTACTCTTTATATAAGTAGATATACATGAGAATGACATATTCAAAACTATAACTTAATTTTATAATTTGATCAAAAAATATTTTCACGCAATTAGTTTTCTTTAAAAATGAAATTTATAATCTTAAAAGTAGAATAAATTATGTATTACAATAAATAAAAATAACAAAATAATATAAATGAATATTTATACTGATAATGTAGAAAACATATATAAGCTCTTTATTATTACATCTTAATTTAGAGTTTAAGCCGCAATAGAAATTTACCTGCACCAAGCATTCACACCAAACTAATGCATGCTAGGCATGTGTCTTTGGTATGTACATTTTGTACTTAACTATGATCAACTCTCATATGTATTTTCACATTACCTTTTAAATACTAAAATTAATTTTATTGGTTTAATCAGTAATCACCCATTACGGATAAATATTTAAGTAAACTAACTTGGACGGCGAAACAAAAATAAAACATAGAACAACGTAACTATAATGGCACTATATATTAATGAATTAATTTGTTGTTTGTCATGTTGACTAAGTCAACCATAAAGAGTTATTGACCGTTGGACAAACAACTTCATCCATTCTGATTGGTGTAGTACGCTAACGTCTTTCCAACCTCTGACTCAACATCTTTACAGTTGTACCCCATTATAGATCTAGACGAGAGAACTCAGCCAGGGACCAGGTCCCTGCATTTGTGAGGATAATCAAAACACCTAAGAATATAACATTTTCCCCTTTTTTGATGATGACTCACAAATATTCCTCACATTGAGTTTATTCATTCATTTCAATGTCAGCAGTCCCAATAACAAGGATCTGATTCCTTGTTAGATCTTTAAGTTTGTTAAATCATCAAAACTTAACATCAACTCCAAAATAACATTTCCCCCCATTTTGATGATAACATACTTATTCACTAGTTCCCCCTATCAACAAGAATTCTTCAGGTAACTGGAGTTTCATTATCCCCGAAGTTTGTCAAATCATCAAAACATCAAAATAACATTTTCCCCCTTTTTGATAATGACAAACAACTTCTTCCCCTTATCGGCATGACCATGTCCTCTTCAAGTAGCTAGCATTGATTCCTCCTATCGCCATGACCATGTCTTTTTCAAATAGTTAGCATTTATTCCCCCTATCGGCATGACCATGTCTTCTTCAAGTAGCTAGCATTTATTCCCCCTATCGGCTTGACCCTGTATTCTTCAAGGTAGCTAACATTATTAATCTCATACCTTTAACATAGCTAACATCATTGATCTCATACCTTCAACAATTATTTTCCCCCTTTTGACATCATAAAAAAGGGTTAAAGCAGTAAATCAGATTGACAGAAATGCAGTCCAAGCAAATTCATGGCCACTTAGGCAACACTGAGCATGAGTAAAAATACATAAAGTAATGAGACAAGTCAGTAGAAGCAAGACATTTTTCATTCAGAAATACAATATCAGCCAATAAAGCATTGCACATAATATTACGAATGAGAACCAAAACAATGCCCACTGAGTTTCGATAGAGAAGGGAAGAATGAGGATTGACATGAGATTTAGGAAGAGAGGGGATGACTTAGGAGCAAGGGATTGGAAGAATAGAATTAATGGAGCATATCCCTTAGCATGGTACTTTCAGAGGCCTCTATTGAAGTTCACATTCTTCACTGCCCAGACTTCATGTTGAATCTTCAAAGCTACCAATTTTTTTTTCAACCTGGTCCCTCTGATAATGCTGTGTCAGAAGCTATGCCTTCAGGCAAACCATTTCAGTATCTTTGTTAGCAAGATCAATTAACATAGCTTCCAACACTAGCCTGGGTTTCTCATAACATAAAGATTGGTAAAATCAAACTTACCCAAAGCCTCCGCAATGAATAGATCAATAATTGAGGAACCAAAAAGAAAATTTCATTTCATTTTTTTTGAATCAGACACCTTCCTATTCAGAATACTTTCAGTTCTCAGAATATCAACTTCCCCCTTTTGAACAACATCTTTTCCACATCTTTCTTTTGCTAGGTGGACCTGGTCCCTCTTTTCACTTAAACCATCTTCATCATAAAAATATCCGGTAAGAACAAAGAGTTTAACCATTTGAAGTGTTTTTTAGAGAGGAGAAAATAGGGTTTTAAAAAGTTCTGATCTTGGAAGGGGATTTGAAAAGAAATATGGAGTATAAAGGAAGTGAAATGGTGTATTATGTGAAAGAAGACGTCATTTAGGTATTCAAAAGATGGGACAACGATCAGATACCTAAATGACAGACATGTGGCAATTGTAACGGTTCACATACATAATTCAAACTGCAATGTTAAGAGTACTAACCTTCGAGAACGAACCAGGTCCATCTCTGTAGTTTGAATGTGATTGCATATATCTGTCCTGCCCTCTCCTTTCCTTCAACCCTTTTGCCATGTGTGTATACCTACAAAATGTATGAAACTGAATTTGCTAAAACATACATAACTGAAAAGCAAGGATACATTCATGAGGGAGTTGATTTCTTCAGGTAGGATCCATTCAAAAAAGTTTCAGCATTCCCAACATTAGTTTGATTATTTCAGCCAAATCTTTAAGAGCTTCAAAATGCTGCTTAATCCACAAGAGTTGACCCCATCAAGCTACACTTGCTACACTCTCTGCTTCAGTTGTTGAAAGAGCAATTGAATCTTGCCTTTTAGTTTCCCATGAGTGAGAGATCAGCCGATAACATAAGCCACTCCTGAGGTACTCTTTCCATCAACTTGATACCTAACATAATCAGTATCACATGTTCCTCTAAATCAAAAAGTCTCCTGATGGACAAAATAGAACCAGGTCCCTGTTATCTTCAAGTGTCTTCGAATTCTCTTAACAGCCCTAAAATGTGATTCATTTGTACAAAAATGAAGTCAATGAACCAGGTTCATCAACATCTAGCTTCAAGTTAGTGCCCATGAGAGTATGAATTGTCTAGGCATCCATAATATGAAAATTTTTCAGCAGCTTCTTTGAACTGGTACTAGGTCCTTGTCTTTGATTAGACATCAATTGCCCAGAATGTTGTGCTAACTTCTTCTTTGTAGCTAAGGTTTTATGAGAGTATACAACTGGTCCTTGCCTAGGGCTTCAATGAAGATGTTGGCCACTTGATCTTCCATTTTACAAAACTTCATGATGACATTACCCCTTTTTATCATTGTTTTGACTTCAAGTATGTTAAGCCATTTGAGCAGCTCCTTGATGACCTTTTCTTGACAAACAAGGGTATCCTTAGAGGTTTTCTGAATTTGTATCTCTAAGAAGAAATCTCCCATTATGCTCATTTAGAACTCACTATCCATGAATGCGGTAAACTCTTCACACAACAACTCAAAAGGTTGCTCCAAAGATGACATCATCGATATACACTTGAATGATCAGCAATTCATTTCCTTGTGATTTCAAAAAAAGGATTTTGTCAATTTTACCTCTTTTGAAACCATTGTTGAGAGGAACTTGGACAACCTGTCAGTTGGTTGGGAAACCAAGTGTCATACTTTGCTTATTTCAAATTGAGCTTTATTAGCTTCTTCATAATCATCTCCAAAATTCACATTACCAGTTTGAACTACATCATCTTTGTTCAGCAATGTCCATAGGACCGGGTCCCTTATCAGGTTCATCATCTGCATCAGCTTCCTTGGGACTACTGGATTTGTGAAGAGGATATTATTCAGCAAGCCCACTGTTTAGACCATCTCTCTGAATCTGAAGTATCTCTTCCATCTCAAAATCTTCTTTGTTTTGCAACTTACTTCTCAATTCTTCCAGGCTCATGAAAAATCACATGAACATATTTTTTTCAATGCACACATTTTTATACACCAAATAATCCTTGCTGGAGGATGAATATCCCACTGATACTCTTTCGAACTTCATTGAGATTAAGTTTCTCAATGTCATAATTTTGGTCACAGAGCATGTAACATTCATCACTACAGCCTGAAGGTTCTTTGAAATATTAAAAGCCTGCATATTTCACCTGAAGGATGGTTTGATCTGGTTCTCTTTAACACTAGTGTCATAACCTTTGTCATCTGTAAATTTCATTTTGTGTAGATTGGGGACTAGGTTCGACAAAAGTTTGTGCAGTAGAGAAACATTCACAAAAGCACGTCTCTCATGTCATACCTCAACATTCTCACTTTGAGAACTAAGGCAAGTGAGATTGTCTCAACGAGCAATAATCAGATCAGCAATATACATGTTCTTGCATCTTTTTTCTATCAAAATCATCGCTCGAGAAAGCAAGTTTGTGACCACACGTTTTTTCTAATAAGAACTTAACTTTATTTCATTCATCACACATCTATGAAACACTTGAAAGATTGTACTTCAACCTTTGACATAGTACACATCCTCAAAAGTGTGTTCCGTAGATTTCCCAAACATGTTTGCCCCCAAAAAAATATACCCTTTCTTGCCATCGCCAAATGAGACAGCTCCACCTTGAAGTGCCCTGAGAGAGAGGAAAATTTGTAATTTTCACAGTCATGTGCTTTGAGCATCCACTTATTCATAAACCAACATTGACTGTTACTACCTCCTCTCACTTGCATAACAAATCACTTGTTAGCCTTGGGAATCCACTTGAGATGGAGTTCCCAAAAACTATGAAGAGGCTTAATGAGAAACCTTCTAGTCCATGGTGGCAAAGTATTCTTACTGAATTAGTATTTGGGACCAGGTACCTTCTTTCTGTCAACTTTACTAAACATTACTTGATTTTCTTTAGTCTTTCTCAAGGATTCACAATTTCTCTTCAGGTGGGCATTTCTTCCACAGCGGGTGCATAACAAGTTATCGGACACAAACACATACTTGCTATGAAGATTATATGGAGGTTCTATCTTTCGACACCCCAAGCCTTTCCCACTGTTAAATTTCTGATTTTCCAATTTTGAAAGAATCATTGAGAAGTCAGTCCATTTCAAGGATTGATTTAGCTCTTCTTTAACTTTACTGAGATCATTTGCTAACTGTGAGTTTATTTCGAGTGCTGCAAGTAGCTTAGACTCAGAAATTTTAAGACTTTCCTCTAAATTAAGTTCAAAGCTACTGAGTTTTATTTTTCCACTCTTAGAGGTACCAGGTCCCTCTTTAGTTTGACGACTTTCAGTCTCTAGAATACTCAGCCTCACGTTCATTTCAAACAGCTGTGAAGTAAGGGTGGTTTTTTCATCTTCACTTCGGTTCAGATTTTCACTCAAAAGTAAATTTTCAGTTGTTAACTTATTAACAGAGTCAATCAAAACAACAACAAGTTTTATCAATCTTCTAATTGACAAGGTATCTAAATCACTTTTAAGATCGAAGAGAATTACCTCATCCTTGTCATCTTCATCATCAGATTTAGCCATCAATGAGAATATTGAGTTGAAGACATTTTCTTCATCCTTGACAGCCATCATAGAAACATCTCCATGATGTTCAGACTCCTCAGAGTCGCTGGAAGGATTTCCCCATACAACAAAGGCCTTTTTCACCACCTGATCAGCATTGGCCTTTCGCCCAACATAGTTAGGGACCTGGTCCCTACGCTTATCTTTGTCTCCTCTGGCATAGTCTTGAAACTCATGTTTGGGGCTTGGACAGTCTCTCATGAAATGTCTTGGCTTTCCACACTTATGGCAAAGATCATTTGCATTTGTTGTTCTGCTAGAGTTGCCCTTTCTCTGAAATCCTCCATGTTGTTTGACTATTTTTGAAACCTTCTAGTAAAAAAAAAAACCATCTCTTCCTCATCTACAAAAGCATCATTTTGAGATGCCTTCAGTGCAACGAATTTGTCTTTCTTTCCTTCCTTCTTGGATGAATCCTGTAGTTTGTTCAACTCATAAGTTTGCAAGTTGCCTATCAAATCATCCATTGCAAGGGTCTTCAGATCTTTTGCTCTAGTGATGGTATTCACTTTGCTCTCCTATGATTTGGGAATAACTCAAAGGATTTTTCGAACTTTCTTGCTTGGATGAATGGGTTCACCAAGACAACGAAGTTCATTTGTGATAGACGTAAATTGGAGTGCATCTCATGAATGTTTTCACATTCCTTCATGATAAAGTTCTCATACTGAGTTGTCAACATGTCAACCTCGGACTCCTTAACTTGAGTAGTCCCTTCATGGGCTGTCTTCAAGCAGTCCCATATTTACTTGGCCGTTTCACAAGCCGAAATTCTGTTGTATTCGTCTGCTCTTATTCCACATTCCAGCAACTTCTTGGCTTTATAATTTTTCTCGATCTTCTTTCTGTCTATATCATCATATTCTCTTCTAGACTTGGGAACCACCCGAGTTAGATCTCCCTCATTTACGTCCTTGGTAGGAACATAAGGACCATCAAGCACCACATCCCAGAGCTCGCTGTCTTTTGCCATAATATAATCGTGTATTCTATTCTTCCACAACCCATAGAATTGGCCGTTGAAACAAGGAGGACGTGTGGTAGATTGACCTTCTTCCAGACTTGGTGGAGCCGTCATTCCTTCAAGATTTGTTCTCTTGGTGTTAACCAGACAGAGAATCCAACGCTCTGATACCAATTGTTGGAATGTATACGTCCACCAGTGACCACGGGACCAGTTCCCTCAGCAGAATAACAGTGCAGAAAGTAAATATCACAATATAAAATAGCACAAGATTTTTACGTGGAAACCTCCTTGATCAAGAGAGTAAAACCATGACCTGTCTCACATGATTTTCCAAACTATTTTTACTAGTCTTCTCAAGCAAAAGTAAAACATAGTTTACACCACAACAATGAGATTAACCTTCTAATCTCTCACTAAGTAATACAACGATTACTTAACCGAGCCTAAGCAGATACCACATTGCCCACTAAGTTACCTAACTTTAAATAACTTAGACTTCAACTAAGCAGATAAACATTGCCGACTAAATCACCTACCACTAGATGACTTAGAATTTTGACTAAGCAGCAACAATGTTTCCCACTAAATTAGTTGACCTTAACTGACTTAGACTTTTGGTAGAACAAAATGAAGATCTAATTCCTTTATAGATTAAGAATAGATTTACAATATAAGCACATGAGACACAAAGCTCTAAATACAACAAAGACTCTTCAATACTCCATCTGGTCCCTTGTTGATATGAGCAATGTTCTTCCTTGAAGATGACCTTCTTTTCAAGCTTGTAAATTTTTAGAGAAAATCCAAGTTTTTTTTTGCCAAATCTTAAGTTTGTGTTTTGTTGGAAGAGACTATATTAAAATGAACACAAATTCTTTGGGACCGTCCATTGGCTGAGAGCCGGCCTTTCTGGAAGGATGTGCACTTACCACATCAGAAGTGGCAGCTTTTCTGACAGCTGTCTTGTCGTCCTTTCACATACGCAGTCTTGCAGGGACCAGGTCCCTTGCAAACTTTTCTTGGTGAGTTCTTGAGAAGACTTGATGGCTCTCTCTCTTTTTGAATTAATGAATTAATTTGTTGTTTGTCGTGTTGACCAAGTCAACCATAAAGAGTTATTGACCGTTGGACAAACAACTTCGTCCATTTTGATTGGTATAGTACGTTGACGCCTCACCAACCTCTGACATGACAACTTTACAGTTGTACCCCATTATGGATCTGGACGAGAGAACTCAGCCAGGGACTAGGTCCCTGCATTTGTGAGGATCATCAAAACACCTAGAATATTACATTTTCCCCTTTTTTAATGATGACGGTCAAATATTCCTCACACTAAGTTTATTCATTCATTTCACTGTCAGCAGTCCCAATAACAATGATCTGATTCCTTGTTGGATCTTTAAGTTTGTTAAATCATCAAAACTTAACATCAGCTCCAAAATAACAATGTATCTGAAATTAGGACGTAATGTATTGAGACGTTTTGGGATGTATCCGGATTCCACCAAATTTAAGGAATTTTGTGATTTGGAAAAGAGTAAGAATATGATATAATTAGCTTTTAATATTATGAATTTTGTGTAAAACTCTCATATTATTATTATTATTAGTTATTACTACATAATTATCATAAAATTCTCTATTTGTTATAGTAACATCCAATAGGTCATGTAATTGTCCACTCAGAAACTATGTTGCATTTGCAAAAAAGACTCAACTTTGATGTTGGGTCTTATTCAATATTAATCATGTTACTATATGAAATACGACCAATTCAAAATAAAAGTTGACTGGGGTTGACGATGAGTGGGCCTCTTTTTTCTTATCCACAAGACTTCCAAAGTTCTTTATGTGTGTTTTATTATAATAGGAAGGTACACGTTTTGTTTTAATTTATTATCAGGTTTTGATTTGATACGGAGTTTTAAAAAATAAAAATAATATTTGAATTTTATGGTTTCAACTAAAGATATGTAGAATGTATCAATACTTTTTAATCGTATGGTCTGAAACATGTCAAATACAAAGTTAAAATTGAAGAATTGCAAAAAATGAAAAACGACACTATTCTTTTTTAAACGGACTACTACTTGAAGACTTTCCAAAGAATGTGTTGTTGTGTCTATCATTTCTCATTTTAATAATAAAAGTTGATTGTTTACTTGAACAAAATATTTCATATTGATAGAGAAAGTGTACTATCTTAGAAAATTGTATGGTAAGATATTAATCCTTATGAAAATTTTCTTTCACATTTTCCTCTATATTAGGTCTTCATTTTCTTCCCAAAAATCAAAATGCACTCTTAAATACCTAACATTGACAAAGGAAAAATAAAGAATATCTTTTTTTTTTTACCTTCCATAGGAGCTCCCACCCCTTTTTGCTCCCTTGGTGACTGGAACTCGCAACTTTCGAGTTGGAAGTGAGGGGTGTGAGCAATTCCCTCTCGTCAAATATCATATCAAGTAGAATTCCCTTTTATTAAGCTTCTTGGAAAGACTTATCAAGGAACTTGAGAGACCCTTTGCAACAAACTTCATAAATAGGCTTATTGAAAAAGTGAAATGCACTTTTATTTTTAGTCTGTTCCGAAAAGTATACTCTATGTTTTTATATTTAGTAATAATTTAACTTTAAAATGTCTATATATAGTCACACAAATATTTATGACTTGTTTTAAACCATAAGTTTCAAAAGTCAACTTTTCTTTCTTAAATTTCGTGTCGAATCAAATAATATCACATAAATTGAGACAGAGAAAATTTCAATTATGAGGTAAGAAATCTGACATAATAATAATATCATCATTTGAAACTTATTATCTTACGTAAGGGAGGTTAGAAATTAGAATTATTCAAATTGTTAGAGGACTTTGTCCATCATTTAATATCTTCTTTATATAAGTAGATATACATGAGAATGACATATTCAAAACTGTAGACTTAATTTTATAATTTGATCAAAAAATATTTTCACGCAATTAGTTTTCTTTAAAAATGAAATTTATAATCTTAAAAATAGAATAAATTATGTATTACAATAAATAAAAATAACAAAATAATATAAAAGAATATTTATACTGATAATGTAGAAAACATATGTAAGCTCTTTATTATTACATCTTAATTTAGAGTTTAAGCCGCAATAAAAATTTACCTGCACCAAGCATTCACACCAAACTAATGCATGCTAGGCATGCGTCTTTGGTATGTACATTTGGTACTTAACTATGATCGACTCTAATATGTATTTTCACATTACCTTTTAAATACTAAAATTAATTTTATTGGTTTAATCAGTAATCACCCATTACGGATAAATATTTAAGTAAACTAACTTGAACGGCGAAACAAAAATAAAACATAGAACAACGTAACTATAATGCCACTATATATTAAAGCTCCATAGTGAAATTGGGTAACACATGTATGACCTAATCGTTAATGAAATGGATAAGGTGCACGCAAGTTAATACATCAATTTTATTATAAAAAATAAAAAGAAATTTCGTACTTAACAAGAAAGCAAAAATAATAAAACACTGTCGTTGAAAACTTGGAACAAATTCAAAATTTTCAATATTATATTGTTTGCCATTTAATTTTCTGCCCAACCCTAACTGTCCTAGGTTTATGATAGAAAATAAATGGAATAAATTGGCTGTAGCATTTATTAATAAAATACACGGATAAAAATTGTCGACATTAGAAGTAGCTGCATAAGAATGAAATAATCTTAAGACTTAAGTTATTAAATATATAGTTGACCATATAGCTGCTAATTAATTTGTCATTTCTTTATCATCAAAAAAACACAGCAGTAGCAGTTTTTTTTTAAAAAGAATATTAATTTACTATATGTCCATGATAAATTGGTTAATTGAAAAGATTATTAAGCGTACGTTTTACTTGCCTTAGACTCTAACAAAAACTTAAGACTATCATAATAATGTTATATTCAGTGTAGTCTTATAAATGAGATATTCTAAAATCCTCGACTCAAGTAATAACATATTCAACGTAATCTCACAAATGAGATATCTATGTAATTTTTGCTCATACCTTATATGAAAATAAAAAAATTATTTCTAATAGATCCTCAATTTAATATAATAACATATCGAATGCAATCTTGCATATGAGATAATATTCTAACAAAAATGATATGTACATAATCTTGTTTCAACTTTATGAAGATGAAGAAGTTATTTACGATAGATCCTTCGCTTGACCCACAACTATTATTTTAAAAATGTGAAGACTATATGAAAAATCCTACATCATATTAGGAAACCACATAGAAGGGACTAGAAAGTGGATGAATCAATGCAAAAGAATACTAATCCCCAAAGTTATGGGGAAAAGGGAACATCAATTACACCTCCACGCAAACTTAAGAAGACAGCAAATTCAAGCACCTTTTTAGGTTGTTTACATGTGAAAATGTTTTTCACGAAATATCTTTTTTTTGGATAATATTTTTTCTGGAAAATAAATGAGACATTTATTTATTTTCAGTGTTCAGTAAAGAAGCATCAAATAATATTATCTCATAAATATTTTATATAATCTAGATAAATATTATAGAATAAGAATTGAAGGGTACGTAGGTGTATGAGGTGGTGCGGCTCTGGGAGGGTGATGGTGGCCGCAAGCAGAGGCGGAGCTAGGTGGGGTTCATGGGTTCGGACGAATCCACTAGCTTTTCGTAGACTTTATATTTGTATTAGAAAATTATAAAAAATTATGTATATTAACTTGTGAACCCCAAACAAATTGATTTAGCACCCTCAAATTTTTAACTTTGGCTCCGCCTCTGACCGCAAGCCGGTGTGTTGAAGGGTGGGGAGGAGACAATTAGTAGAATGCTATTTAGAAAATTTATTTTCACTTCCATTGAAAAAATAACTTTTCACATTTAAAAAAAAAATATTTTCGTAAAAAATTGATCAACTAAACATAAAAAAAAAAATTTAAAATATTTTTCTCTGTACCAGACATAAATAATATGTTCAAACAGTAGAAAATTCGAGGTACATACTTAGATCAATAGATAATATATAGTATGTGTACGTATTTATGTTGAAATTGTAAAAGCAAAGCTGTTAAAGCGCAAAGAACATATTCAGATAATGTTGTTTTACTGCACTGAAATTCCTGGAAACTCCCAGTAGTAATTATTGATTCGAATTAAAATAAAAAATTCAAATCTGAAAATATTGTTCTTCCTTTTAGATTTGTTTTGCCTTTTCACCTCTTTTATAGATTCTATAATACAACTCATTTTCACATTTCTTAGAATTTGTGTAGAGACGAATTCATGATATAAGTTTTATAGGCGATCTTTAAGAATTTTCAGCATATACTTTTAAAGTTATGTATGGAGTAATATTTATTATTTATTACAAGTTTACTAAATTTCTTAATATAAATTTATGCTCCATATTGAAAGTAGTTAATTTAGATGTATTCGATCCTCTGGATTAATTTATTGAGTAGTGAATTTCTATATAGATGGATAGAGATAATTTAGTAGAAAACATGAAATGATAATTCTTGCAAGTTTAGCAGGGAAAAATGTTTAACACGACACAATTAAGACAAGGCGAGCATAGAGGGGCAGATGAGTGTTCATTCAAATTTTGAGTCACTTTGATAATGAACGATATATTAATTTTAAATGACAAAGTTAAGAAATATATCAGACTTTTTTTCCTTTTATTTATGTAGTAAATGATGAGTTCTTTAGTAACATTTATAACTCTGCTATTAAACTAGACCGACCAGGTTTGGATTTCAAATTTGTCGGAAAGATTAGGTATGTTTGATAGTTCAATATATGAGAAAAAAGCTCGATTTATTTGAATACAAAGCTTACTATGCCCTATGTTTTAAAATTGTTGTCCCACTTTTTATTTCAAAGTTTTGCATCTTTGAAAGAAGGAGTATTCTTTTGTTTTCAAAGTGAAAAACGATAAACACTTTTTCATTGATATGTTTTTATTATTGTACACCCTTAAGATGATCATGTTCCCCGCAAAAAACAACGAAAGAGTGTTCACTAGCCATTTTTTCGACCTCATCTCTAAGAAAAATAATCATTTTTTCAAATTCGACAAGTGAAACTTCATAACTATATCCTGGAACTTTACATGTGAAATTTGAAACTTCAGAACAATAACCATTTACAAAGACTAAAAAGTTAACTATTTGTGACTTTACCCAAAAATAAATTAATCCAAATAGTGTGGATGGAAGCTGGAAATGCTTGGACATTACAAAAAAATAAATCACCTCCAATGGAAACATAATAAAAGTCAATAAATTCCCGCTATTAATTCTTACGCTGGGCATACTTTAGCTTCACTATAAAAGGAACTTCCATGAAACAAATTTGTTCATCCAATTCCAAACACAATTGAATCTTTTATCTCGTATATCAATTAACTACGTCTCAATCCTGAACTAGTTAAGTTTCGTCGATTGCCATACATACTACAAACATTAATTTCATTAACCTCGCATTTTCCACCTTTACATAGTCAAAGAAAGACTGGTCCATGATGTTTCAAGCAAACTTGCATTATCTCTGCATGAACATTACACTTGATTTGCCATCTGAAGTTGATTTCTCCAGCAAAAAAAGATGGCACTTAGCTTTTGCAACAATCTATTGTTCCAGAGCTTTTAAAATTAAGACCAGCACTAAAGCACTACATGGAGCTGCCTACAATCCAAGAAAAGTACTTCGTGTATCGACTGATACAATCGCGATTGATGTAGTTCAAGACCACCCTTTTTTCTCAGGCATTGATCAGTCAAGTCTAGCTAAGCTTGTCAAGGATAAAAGCATCGATGAACTTGCTAACCTTGGAGGTGTACAAGGTGTTGCTGCTTCTCTCAAAAGTGATACAACTGATGGTGTAAGCGGAGATCAAGAAGATGTAGCACGTAGACATGAGGCTTTTGGAAGCAACACGTATCGTAAGCCACCTAGTAAAAGTTTCTTCATCTTTGTTTGGGAATCATTCAAAGATCCTACTATCATTATACTTTTGCTCTGTGCTGCTCTGTCTCTTGGGTTTGGAATTAAGGAGCATGGACTGAAAGAAGGATGGTATGATGGAGGGAGTATTTATGTCGCGGTGTTTCTTGTCATTGCTGTTTCGTCTATTAGTAATTTTAGACAAAACAGACAGTTTGATAAGCTATCCAAAGTGAGCAAAAATATTCCAGTAGAAGCTGTTAGAAAGGGAAGGCGCCAACAGATATCGATATTTGAAATTGTTGTTGGAGATGTCATTTGCTTGAAGATTGGAGATCAAGTCCCTGCTGATGGGATTTTGGTAGAAGGCCATTCTTTACAAGTGGATGAATCTAGCATGACAGGTGAAAGTGATCATGTCGCGATTAATATCAGCCAAAATCCATTCTTGATTTCTGGCACGAAGGTTGTCGATGGCTATGGCATGATGCTTGTGACATCGGTTGGAATGAACACGACCTGGGGTGAAATGATGAGCCAAATCAGCAGTGATTCAAATGAGCAAACCCCTCTCCAAGAACGACTCAACAAGCTTACTACATCGATTGGTAAAGTTGGGTTGCTAGTTGCTTTCTTAGTTCTCGTTGTCCTATTGGTTAGATACTTTACTGGGACCACAAAAGATGAGAATGGGAACAAAGAATTCAACGGGAGCAAGACATCATCTGATGATGTGATCAATGCTGTGGTGGGAATTGTTGCTGCTGCTGTTACCATTGTTGTTGTCGCGATTCCTGAAGGCTTGCCTTTAGCTGTTACACTTACTCTGGCTTATTCCATGAAGAGAATGATGGCTGATCAGGCAAAGGTTAGGAAGCTCTCCGCATGCGAGACTATGGGATCTACCACCACCATCTGTACAGACAAAACAGGTACTCTTACATTAAATAAGATGACCGTGACAAAGTTTTTCTTAGGCAAACAGCACGTGAAGGCAGAAAGTCATACATCAATTTCAGCAAAAGTTCTTGAACTATTCCATCAAGGGGTTGGATTAAACACTACAGGTAGTGTTTTCAAGTCCTACGATCCATCTTCCAGCTTTGAGTTCTCAGGCAGCCCTACTGAAAAAGCTATTCTTTCATGGACTGTTATGGAACTGAACATGGATATGGATCAAATCAAAAGAAATTTCAACATTCTACATGTGGAAGCTTTCAATTCGGAGAAAAAGAAGAGCGGTGTCCTGATCAAGAACATTACTGATGGCACAATTCATGCACATTGGAAAGGTGCTGCTGAAATGATTTCAAGAATGTGCTCCCACTACTATGATCTAGAAGGGAACGTAAAACCTCTCGACCAATCAGATAAGGAAGAATGTGACAGGATAATTGAAGGAATGGCTGCCAGCAGCCTGAGATGTATTGCATTCGCACACAAGCAAGTGCCAAAAGCTGAGCAGAAGGATAATGAACATATGCACGGAAATGTTCCAGACAACTCTTTCATTCTTTTGGGCTTTGTTGGCCTAAAAGATCCATGTCGTCCAGGCGTGAAGAAAGCAGTGGAAGCTTGCCAAAATGCTGGTGTGAACATCAAGATGATCACTGGTGACAATGTGTTCACTGCAAAAGCCATAGCAACAGAATGTGGGATTCTCCATCCTAATCAGGAAGTAGATGAAGGAGCAGTCATAGAAGGTGAAGATTTTCGCAACCTAACAGATGAAGTACGGATGGAGAGAGTGGAGAAGATACGTGTGATGGCAAGATCATCCCCTTTTGACAAACTTCTAATGGTGCAATGCTTGAGAAAGAAAGGTCATGTGGTCGCAGTCACAGGTGATGGAACGAATGATGCACCAGCTTTAAAGGAAGCAGATATAGGACTTTCTATGGGAATTCAGGGCACTGAAGTAGCTAAAGAGAGTTCTGATATTGTCATCTTGGATGATAATTTTGCTTCAGTTGCCACAGTTTTGAAATGGGGAAGGTGTGTCTATAACAACATCCAGAAATTCATCCAATTTCAGCTCACAGTAAACGTGGCTGCGCTCGTGATCAATTTTGTAGCAGCTGTTTCATCTGGTGAGGTACCACTCACAGCAGTACAGTTGCTGTGGGTAAATTTGATCATGGACACATTAGGGGCATTAGCACTTGCGACAGAGAAGCCAACCGAGGAACTCATGAAGAAGAAACCAGTCGGTAGGACTGCACCGCTTATCACCAACATTATGTGGAGGAATCTAATGGCTCAGGCCTTATATCAGATTGCTGTTTTATTGACCTTACAATTCAGAGGAGAATCAATCTTTGGTGTCAGCAAGAGGGTAAATGATACGTTGATCTTCAACACATTTGTTCTTTGCCAAGTGTTCAATGAATTCAACGCGCGAAACCAGGAGAAGAAGAATGTCTTTAAGGGAATACACAAGAACAAGTTGTTCATGGCAATCATCGGAATAACATTGGTTCTCCAAGTGGTGATGGTGGAGTTCCTAAAGAAGTTTGCAAATACAGAGCGGCTGAATTGGGGGCAATGGGGAATCTGCATTGGATTTGCAGCTGCATCTTGGCCAATTGGTTGGCTTGTCAAGTGCATAACTGTCCCAGAGAGACCAATCTTCAGTTATCTCAGGTTAAAATAAAGTAAATTTAGATGTTCATTTTTGTTGGTCCATAAGCTAGTTTGTTGTGAAATGGTTGATTTATGTTGCATTCATTTATTACTCACTACTTGTATTTCTCTATGGTATGTTTCTAAATAAAGAGTTGTACAGAATTCTTCTACTACAGTTACAAAGCATAGATTTACAGTTAAAAATTGCTAAAATATCAAATTCTGAACTCATATTTTTTAAAATTTAAAAGTGCAATGGAATCACCTTAAGAGTTGAACATATCTAAAGGTGTCAAGTCCAGAGTTTCTCCCTTTGCATATCCAAATTTCTCCACCTCTCAGTAGTAAAGACTAAAGATATTCAACAAATAAACTGAATTAATAAAGTCAATTTTTTGGACCTACAAAAAAAACTTAGATTTTTTATGAAAGCTTCTTGAATGATCTACTCTTAAAGCTAGATCTAAAAGTTCTAGATTCATAGCTAGAAGATGAAGTTATCCAGATTGTTACATCTACAATAGTTTCTCGAAGCATCCAGACAAGTAAATATAGAGATGGCATTAGGCATTCTCTTATCCAAAATCTTCCTTAACGATATTGAACTAGCAGAAGGTTTCCTCAATTATACTTTTCTTCTGCTATTTCTACGTAGAAAAAGTACATTTTCCTAATTCGCTCCTTGTCAATCATCATAGAATTCAGAATGCAATAAAACTTGTTTTCAGATTGATTACAGCAGGATTCAGAAATGGAAAATGTGTGGAATATGGATCCCAAGGGATGAGAAGAGATGTCAGTTTGTTACCTCTTTCATTTTATGCAATATAGACTGATCGCCAATGGCCGATGCAATGCCCTGAGAATTTTCAGTCAGAAGTACTTTCCGGCACCGGTGATTTTGTATCTCTCTTCCTAATTTGAGCTACTCAGTCACATCAATTTGGGATTGAGAAGTTGAAAGATCAATGAAATCATGTGACACTGATAACATAATAAGAGCCTTCCCTTCCAATTACTTTTCGCGCGCCACTATCATATATTACAGAGACATTGTTTGTACTATCTCAATATATTGAAACGTTAACCAAAATTTATTGATTTATCGGTAATGGGTAATTGATTTATCGGTAATGGGTAATTGATTTAGCCGTTTCGATTAGTTTTACTATGGACTATGGGTTTTTAATATTTTGATGTTTTTCCTTAACCGTTAACCTATAATTACATTTATATTGAGTTTAGTTGCATACTTTTACTTTTGGTTGTCTCAAAAACTTTTGATTATCCTACAATGTGTCCGTGTTTACTTTTGAACAAAATGCAATCTGTCAACTCTAAATGATTTTCAATTATTATTATTTTGTGTCAAATGGTAACTATTAAACTGATAACCAAATTAGTAACGGTCAATCACCAATAATCGATAAGCAATATCTTAATGATTCCAAAATTGTTTAGCATGTCTATAAATCAATAATCGATAAACTTTAAATTTTAAATAAATCGAATTGATAGACTTTAAATTTGAATAAATCGAATTGATAAACTTTAAATTTGAATCTATACATTGTTGAACTCAAGCTCCAATATTTTTAGCCTATTTAGTTTCTCTATAAAACTCTAATTGTGATTGCAAAACACAGAAAAAGAAACACTTGAATATTAAGATTTTGAATAATTAAAATCAAGAAAATAGACAAACTTAATAACTGAAAATAGAATAATTAAGAAATGTATGCAAAAGAAGGGAAGAATTCGATGCAGAAAAATGAGAGAAAACCTCTCTATTTATAGCCAACAAAGGGTAAAGGTCACAACCCTTTGGAAAGAAGACAACCTTTCAGAAAGGTCACAACACTTTGGAAAAGACACAACCTTTCAAATGGTCACAACCCTTTAGAAAGGACACAACCTTTCATAAAGGTCACAACCCTTCGGCATAGTCACAACCCTTCGGGAGAGTCACAACCCTTCATTTCCTGTTCACACATTTAAAACCCAACAGTTATAACTCATGCATTTATACATGAAATTTTTTAAAGGATGTTAGATTTGTTGATGTTTTATCAAATTGATGATTGAAATTTATTTTTTATGATATATGAAACTCACGTTTTAAATTTGAGCTTATTTGAAGCTTAATAGTTGAAATCGCAATATATACATACATATGCCAATATTCAACCCAAGTTACAGACGTTAACAACTTCGCCTCTGGGTCAATGCCCAATAACTCATGCAGATCCAACAATTAATGTCCCAAGTAAAGAGCACAACATAGAACACATCACGTAGGATGTATGTGTCTATTTATTTAATTTACACAAATTTTAGAGTCTATTTATGCACACTCAAATTTAGACGATATAGATACTCCCTCTGTCCCTAATTACTTGTCCACTTTTGAATTGACACACCTATTAAGAAAATAATTAATGACATAGTGAGTTTACCATTTTACCCCTGTTAATTATTAAGTGGATGAAGAGTTCTATATTTTTCAAAATAATTAGTCATTTAATTGAGGGTATAATAGGTAAAAAGAATTTGTCCTTTCTTGATTTGTCAAAATGGACAAGTAATTAGGAACAACTATAAAAAGAAAAATGGACAAGTAATTAAGAACAAAGGAAGTATTTGTTAAGGTCAAGTTAAATAATTTACTTCTTAACCAACAACCAACCAACGATCCTATAAGTTTTGTTCCCCTACAAAAGTACACATCTAGAAGTTCTCTTGATGTAGAACAAATAGCAAAATTGCATTTTTAACATTGTCCAGGTCAACCAATGCAGTTGCTTGTCATAAATTACACTTCAGATTACAAAAGGAAAACTAACTATACTCCTATATTCTTTTGCTGTATATAACTTATGAGGGAAACTACTGATAGTTAAAATTTCCAGCAAACACACTAGCAACAACTTTTTTTTTTCCATCCACTAGCAATAACTTAAAAGAGATATTTAGAGATAATAATTTTTTTAAAAAAAATATTTAGCGGTAATTGAGTTAATGCCATTAGATTCAGAATCACTAACGCCTTTAGCACATTTATATAGAATCTTGATAACAAATATTCTTATTATATTATTATTGCTAAATAAAATATAATAGTAATTATATTAGTATGGAAAAATTACCTAAATACACAACTTATTTGATCATATTTTCTAAAATTTTCTATCAATTGAAAAAATTACAAAAAACTCAACTCTCTCTTATTCTCGCCTTCTCGGATACATCACTTTATGCAATGTATCGATCAGATACTTACTTTACGCTATGTATCGGGACGTACACGATGTTGAGTGATGTATTCGAAACCGAGACGCAATGTATCGGGACGTTGGGATGTATCTGAAACTGGGACGTGATTTATCAGGACGTTTTGGGATGTATCTGAAACTGGGACGTGATTTATCAGGACGTTTTGGGATATATTTGGATACCACCAAATTTCAGAAATTTTTGTAATTTGGAAAAAAGTAAGAATATGATGTAATTAACTCTTAATATTATCAGATTTATGTAAAATTGTCATATTATTACTGTTACTAAATAATTATCATAAATTCTTTATTTGTTAGAGCAGCATTCAATAGGTCATGTAATTGTCTACTGAGAAACTATGTTGCATTTGCAAAAGGACTCGACTTTGATGTTGGGTCTTATTAAATATTAAAATCATGTTACTATATGACATACGACCAATTCAAAATAAAAATTGACTGGGGTTGACGATGAGTGTGCCTCGTTTTTCTTATCCACAAGATTTCCAAAGTTTTTTTTATGTGTGTTTTATTATAATAGGAAGTACACCTTTTGTTTTTAATTTATTTTTCGGATTTTAATTTGATACGGAGTTTAAGAAAATAAAGATAATTTTTGAATTTTATGATTTTAAACTAAAGATATGTAGAATATATCAATACTCTTTAATTGTATGGTTTGAAACATGTCAAATACAAAGTTAACATTGAAGAATTACAAAAATAAAAAATGACACTATTATTTTTTAAAAGGACTACTAATAGAGGATTTTCCAAAGAATGTGTTGTTGTGTCTATCATTTCTCATTTTAATAATAAAACTCGATTGTTTACTTCAACAAAAAATTCATATTGATAGTGTAAGTGTACTATCTTAGAAAATTGTATCGTAAGGGATAAATCCACGTCAAAATTTTCTTTCACATTTTCCTCTATATATTAAGTCTTCATTTTCTTCCCAAAAATCAAACTGCACTCTTAAATACCTAACATTGACAACGAAAAGTTAATAATATCATTTAGAATTCCCTTTTATTAAACTTCTTGGAAAGACTTATCAAGGAACTTGAGAGATCCTTTGCAACAAACTTCATATATAGGCATATTGAAAAAATAATAATATATAAACTTAAAAATATAATAGTACTCCCTCCGTCCTCTTTTAGTTGTCATAATTTCTTTTTTAGAGTCAAATGATAAGAATTTTGACTAACATTTTAAGATGTATTTTTTTTATCATATTGATACGCAAAAAAATGCAATTTATAGTACTTTTGTATAGTTTTTTAATATTTAAATTTTTAGTT
Source organism: Solanum verrucosum (assembly GCF_900185275.1). Lineage (NCBI taxonomy): Eukaryota > Viridiplantae > Streptophyta > Magnoliopsida > Solanales > Solanaceae > Solanum > Solanum verrucosum. The sequence goes on from NW_026020398.1 coordinate 1,353,408, forward strand.
TAAAATATCAAATTAATGTAATCTAATTCAACTTTAAAAATTAGTCAAATTGACTTTCGAAAAGCGCAACATGACAACTAAAAGGGAACGGAAGGAGTACTCTCTTTGTCGCACACTTTTCTTTTTAGTTAGTCCAAAATAAAATGACACATTTGTATATTTAGTACTAAGAATTTAACTTTAAAATGTCTATTATAATCACACAAACATTTATGACTTATTTTAAACCACAAATTTCAAAAGTCAATTTCTATTTTCTTAAATTTTGTGTCAAATCAAACAATATCACATAGATTGAGATGGAAAGAGTATCAATTATGAGGTAGGCTATCTGACATCATAATAATATTATCATTTAAAATTCAATATCTTACGTAATAATATTATCATTTGAAACTCAATATCTTACCGCCAAACTAATGCATGCTAGGCATGTGTCTTTTGAATGCAGAGGCGAATTCAGGATTTAAAGAGTCTGGGTGCATTAATAATATCTTAATTTAAGCATTAGCGAATTTTTCAATTTTTTTAATGACGATTAATGGATAATGTCATATTTGATTAGTCATTAATAGCTATTGGATGGCCATGAGTCCAAATCCCACTATTTAGCAATTTTGATGTTATAAATAAACACTTAAGTTTGTAATAAAAAGAGTAAAAAATAGGATGTTGACCGGGATCGAACCTACGTTGCCTCTACCAGCAGACCAAAGCAATTTTGTGTTTTTTATGGGTGCACTCTTTATTATATTCTCTGTTTCTATTTGTTTCTTGAGATATATATATATATATATATATATACATTATTTTTCCCCAAATTAATGGATGCACGTGCACCCACCTATACATGTGGGTCCGCCTCTGGTCGTATGTACATTTTGTACTTAACTCTGATCAAGTCTAATATGTATTTTCACTTTACCTTTTAAATACTAAAATTAATTTTATTAGTTTAATCACCCATTACGGATTAATATTCAAGCAAACTAACTTGAACGGCGAAACAAAAATAAAACATAAAACAACGTAACTATAATGCCACTATATATTAAAGTTCCATAGTGAAATTGGGTAACACATGTATGATCTAATCGTTAATGAAATGGATACTTAAAGTGCAGGCAAATTAATTCATACATCAACTTTATTATAAAAAATAAAAAGAAATTTCGTACTTAACAAGAAAGCAAAAAAAATAAAATACTGTCGTTGTAAACTTGAAATAAATTCAATTTTTCAATATTATATTGTTTGTCATTTAATTTTCTGCCTAACCCTAACTGTCCTAGGTTTGTGATAGAAAATAAATGGATTAAATTAGCCGTAACATTTATATTAATAAAATACGCGGAGACAAATTGTCGACCTTAAAAGAAGCTGCATAAGAATGAAATATAATCTTAAGTCAAGTTAAATATATAGTTGACCATATATAGATGCTAATTTGTCATTTCTTTATCATCAACTCAGCAGTTTTTTTATTTTTTTTAAAAAAAAGAATATTTACTATATATCCATGATAAATTGGTCAATTGAAAAGATTATTAAACGTTTTAGTCTCCTTAATTTCAAATTTAAAAAAAAAAGAGATGATCCTGATTAGGGGTGGCAAAATGGGTAAATAATATGAATATTCGTTCATATTACCCATTTTAAATGGGTTGGGTATCCAACTCATTTAAAAATGGGTAAAAAACGAGTAATACCCATATTACCCATTTAAAAGTGGGTAGTTAAATGGATAAAATAGGTAAAAGCAAAAAAAAAAGTGATAAAGGTAAGAAAGTCTTTTTTTTTAAAAAAACAATCTATAAGAAAAATAACTTTTTTACATTTAATTTGGGATAGGGGGGTGGGGCTGGTAGGGGTGGGTTGGTAATTTTTTTTAAATATATATATTTTTTTTTAAAAAGAAATTTTGTTAATTTTTTTTGGGATGGGGTGTGGAAGGGGGGGGGGGGCTGGTAGGGGGTAGGGGGTGTAGAGGGCTGGTACGGTGTGGGGTGGTAATTTTTTTTTAAAAAATTAAAATTTTAATTAAAAAATAAAAAAAATTGTTAATTTTATTTTGGGATGGGGTGTGGTAATTTTTTTTTTTTTTTTAAATTTAATTTTTTTAATGAAGTTTATTCTTTTTGGATGGGGTGTGGAGGGGCGGGGGATGGTAAAAAGAGTGATGTGTATGTAATCTTGTTCTAACCTTGTGAAAGTATAAAGGTTGTTTCTAACAGACACTCGACTCAAATAATAGCATATCTAGTGTAATCTCGTAAATGAGATATTCTAAAAAGGTTGTGTACGTAATCTTGTTCATACCTTGTGAAAGTAAAAAGGTTGTTTCTAATAGATCCTCGACTCAAATAATAACATATCTAATGTAATCTCGCAAATGCGATATTCTAAAAAGAGTGATGCATGTACGTAATCTTGTCCCCTTTATCTTGTGAAAGTAGAAATTTTTCTAACAGACACTCGACTCAAATAATAACATATCCAATGTAATCTTACATATAGGGTATTCTAAAAGGAGTGATGTGTACGTAATCTTATTCCTATTTTATGAAAATAAAGAGGTTGTTTCTGATAATCCTTCGCTCGAAAACTTTTATTTTGAAAATGTGAAGACTATGAAAAATCCTACATAATATTAAGGAAACCACATAGAAGGGACTAGAAAGTGGATGAATCAATGCCTTGAATACTAATCCCCAAAGTTATGGGAAAAAGGATCAATTGCACCTCCACGCAAACTTAGGAAGACAGCAAGTTCAAGCACCTTTTAGGTTGTTTACATGTGAAAATGTTTTTCACGGGATATATATATATATATATATATATTTGGATAATATTTTCCTGGAAAATAAATGAAAGTTGTATTTATTTTTCATTGTTCAGTAAAGAAGCATCAAATAATATTATTATCTCATAAACATTTTATATAATCTAGATAAATATTATTGAATAGGAATGGGAGGGTACGTAGGTGTATGGGCCGGGTGGTATGGCTAGTTTCGCTTCTATTGAAAAAAAGGAAAAATTACTTAAATACACATTTTATTTTATTATAATCTCTAAAATTTCCTACTATTTAAAAATATTTCAAAAATTCCCTCTCGGATACATCACTCTCCTGCTGATACATCCCTATCCCCCTCTTGGATACATCCCTTCCCTTTCGGATACATCCCTCACTTATGTAACCGGATGTCTATTGATGTATCCGGAAGTCCATTGGAATGTCCTATCCCCTATCTGATACATCCCTCCCCTCTCAGATACATCTCTCACTATGTGTCCGGATGTTTGCTGATATATCCGGAAGTCTAGTGATGTATCCGAAATCCATAAATTTTAAGAAATTTTTGTAATTTGAAAAAGAGTAGGGAAATAATGTAATTAACTCTTAACACTATGAGATTTATGTAAGTTTTCTTGATTTTTAAGAAACTTGTTTTCGCGAAAAATAGATCTAACTATACATGAAAAAATATTTTCATCCAATGGAAACATAATTAAAGTCAATAAATTCCCGTTATAACTTCTTACGCGGGGCATACTTTAGCTTCACTATAAAAGGAACTTCCATGAAACAAATTTGTTCATCCAATTCCAAACACAATTGAATCTTTTCTCTCGTCTATCAATTAACTATGTCTCAATCCTGAACTAGTTAAGTTTCGTCATACATACTACAAACATTAATTTCATTAACCTCGCATTTTCCACCTTTACATAGTCAAAGAAAGACTGGTCCATGATGTTTCAAGCAAACTTGCATTATCTCTGCATGACCATTACACTTGATTTGCCATCTGAAGTACCACGTGTATCGACTGATACAATCGCGATTGATGTAGTTCAAGACCACCCTTTTTTCTCAGGCATTGATCAGTCAAGTCTAGCTAAGCTTGTCAAGGATAAAAGCATCGATGAACTTGCTAACCTTGGAGGTGTACAAGGTGTTGCTGCTTCTCTCAAAAGTGATACAACTGATGGTGTAAGCGGAGATCAAGAAGATGTAGCACGTAGACATGAGGCTTTTGGAAGCAACACGTATCGTAAGCCACCTAGTAAAATTTTCTTCATCTTTGTTTGGGAATCATTCAAAGATCCTACTATCATTATACTTTTGCTCTGTGCTGCCCTGTCTCTTGGATTTGGAATTAAGGAGCATGGACTGAAAGAAGGATGGTAAGATGGAGGGAGTATTTATGTCGCTGTGTTTTTTGTCAGCGCTGTTTCGTCTATTAGTAATTTTAGACAAAACAGACAGTTTGATAAGCTTTCCAAAGTGAGCAAGAATATTCCAGTAGAAGCTGTTAGAAAGGGGAGGCGCCAACAGATATCGATATTTGAAATTGTAGTTGGAGATGTCATTTGCTTGAAGATTGGAGATCAAGTCCCTGCTGATGGGATTTTGGTAGAAGGTCATTCTTTACAAGTGGATGAATCTAGCATGACAGGTGAAAGTAATCATGTCGAGATTAACCTTACACAAAATCCATTCTTGATTTCTGGCACTAAGGTTGTCGATGGTTATGGCATGATGCTTGTGACATCGGTTGGAATGAACACGACCTGGGGTGAAATGATGAGCCAAATCAGCAGTGATTCTAATGAGCAGACCCCTCTCCAAGAGCGACTCAACAAGCTTACTACATCGATTGGTAAAGTTGGGTTGCTAGTTTCTTTCTTAGTTCTTGTTGTCCTATTGGTTAGATACTTTACTGGCACCACAAAAGATGAGAGTGGGAACAAAGAATTCAACGGGAGCAAGACATCATCTGATGATGTAATCAATGCTGTGGTGGGAATTGTTGCTGCTGCTGTTACCATTGTTGTTGTCGCGATTCCTGAAGGCTTGCCTTTAGCTGTTACACTTACTCTGGCTTATTCCATGAAGAGAATGATGGCTGATCAGGCAATGGTTAGGAAGCTCTCCGCATGTGAGACTATGGGATCTGCCACCACCATCTGTATAGACAAAACAGGCACTCTTACATTAAATAAGATGACTGTCACAAAGTTTTTCTTAGGCAAACAGCACGTGAAGGCGGAAAGTCATACAACAATTTCAGCCAAAGTTCTTGAATTATTACATCAAGGTGTTGGATTAAACACTACAGGCAGTGTTTTCAAGTCCACTGATTCATGTTCCAGCTTTGAGTTCTCAGGCAGCCCTACTGAAAAAGCTATTCTTTCGTGGGCTGCTACGGAACTAAACATGGATATGGATCAAATCAAAAGAAATTTCAACATTCTGCAGGTGGAAGCTTTCAATTCGGAGAAAAAGAAGAGCGGTGTCCTGATCAAGAACATTACTGATGGCACAATTCATGCACATTGGAAAGGTGCTGCTGAAATGATTTCAAGAATGTGCTCCCACTACTATGATCTAGAAGGGAACGTAAAACCTCTCGACCAATCAGACAAGGAAGAATGTGATAGGATAATTGAAGGAATGGCTGCCAGTAGCCTTCGATGTATCGCATTTGCTCACAAGCAGGTGATAAAAGCTGAGCAGGAGGATCATGAGCATATTCATGGAAATTTCCATCCGTACTTCATCTGTTAGGACGACATGGATCTTTGGAACATTTCCATGCATATGTTCATGATCCTCCTGCTCAGCTTTTGGCACTTGCTTGTGCGAGAATGAAATACATCGGAGGCTGCTGGCAGCCATTCCTTCAATTATCCTATCACATTCTTCCTTATCTGAATGCTCGAGAGGTTTTACTTTCCCTTCTAGATCATAGTAGTGGGAGCACATTCTTGAAATCATTTCAGCAGCACTTTTCCAATGTGCATGAATTGTGCCATCAGTAACGTTCTTGATCAGGACACCGCTCTTCTTTTTCTCCGAATTGAAAGCTTCCACATGTAGAATGTTGAAATTTCTTTTGATTTGATCCATATCCATGTTCAGTTCCGTAACAGCCCACGTAAGAATAGCTTTTTCAGTAGGGCTTCCTGAGAACTCGAAGCTAGAACAGGGATTGGAGGACTTGAAAACACTACCTGTAGTGTTTAATCCAACCCCTTGATGTAATAATTCAAGAACTTCTGCTGAAATTGACGTATGACTTTCCTTCTTTATGTGGCCTTTGCCTAAGAAAAACTTTGTCACGATCATCTTATTTAATGTAAGAGTGCCTGTTTTGTGTATACAGATGGTGGTTGCAGAGCCCATAGTCTCACAAGCAGAGAGCTTCCTCACTATTGCCTTATCATCCATCATTCTCTTCATCAAGTAAGCCAGAGTAAGTGTAACAGCTAAAGGCAGACCTTCTGGAATTGTCACTACAACAATGATAACAGTATTAGCAACACTTCCCACCACAGCATTGATCAATTGATGAAGTGAGCTTTTCGAGTAGTTCTTGGAGAGGGGTGTGCTTGTTATAGTCACTGCTAATTTCGCTCATCATTTCACCCCAGGTCGTATTCATGTCAACCGATGTCACAAGCATCATTCCATAGCCATCGACAACCTTAGTGCCAAAAATCAAGAATGGATTTTGTCCAAGGTTAATCTCGACATGATCACTTTCACCTGTCATGCTAGATTCATCCACTTGTAAAGAATGACCTTCTACCAGAATCCCATCAGCAGGGACTTGATCACCAATCTTCAAGCAAATGACATCTCCAACAACAATTTCAAATATCGATATCTGTTGGCGCCTCCCCTTTCTAACAGCTTCAACTTGAATAATTTTGCTCACTTTAGAAAGCTTATCAAGTGTAATGGTCATGCCGAACAAAAATGAAGAAACTCTTAGCAGGTGCCTTACGATACATGTTGCTTCCAAAAGCTTCATGTCTACGTGCAACGTCTTGTGGATCTCCGCTTACAGCATTAGTTGTATCACTTTTGAGAGAAGCAGCAACACCTTGTACACCTCCAAGGTTAGCAAGTTCGTCAACGTTTTTATCTTTGACAAGCTTAGCTAGACTTGAGTAATCAATGTCTGAGAAAAAATAGTGTTGTTGAGATACATCATCAGTCGATACAGAAAGTACTTTTTTTGGATTGTAGGCAGGTGATCCATGATTTGGCTATGATTTTGTTCGAAAGAAATAATCGAACCGATAAATTACATTTTATTATTATAAATACATAATATATTATTTTAATAAACAATTTTAAAAATCTTATATATGTTTTCATCAAAATTTATTTATAATTTACCTATGAAAGCATAAGTGCCCAAGGTGAGAACATTTATCTTATTGGTTTCATGTATATGGGTGTCTCAATTCTTAATTTATGGGTTCCTTCTCTCTAGGCCAAAATAGTGAGTTTTAAAGTTTTATTCATAATAAATTCAGTGATCGAAAGTTTTGTAATGTTAGTTATTCTAACTATTTTTCATTTTGAATGAATTGTTGTCACTTTTTTCATATTTTGAATGAATATTTTCTTTTATTTTTGTGTATGGTTAATAACCAAATCAAATCGAAACGATACCGATAATAACCAAACGTGATTATATTTAGTTTGATTTGATTTTAATAATTTTAAAACCAATTAAATTGATTTAATTTTGATTTTAATCAATAACCTACCTAAACTGACCCGTAACCATGGCATGTAATTTGAGTTTAATTGGGGAACTTTACACAACTATATAATTAGAGTTTAACTAATATATACGTTAGCAGTGTAAAATATCTTTTATACGGTCAAAAAAATCTTAGCAGATATTATAGCAGATTAACATGTAATGATTTCTTAATTATTACAAATTGGTCATGTCGACAGACGACAATATGATCGTGTGGGGTAGTATTAATTATGAAATGCACGTTAATGCCATTATGTAGTTTTGATATACCCTAAAATTTTAGGACAAATTACTTAACTACACTCCTTTACTTACTTTAATATCCATTTATCCCTATTTATTTCAAAAATTTCAAAAATCTCTTATTTACCTATGTATCCCGCATGTATCCCGTGCACAACGCTATGTATCCAGCTATGTGGAATGTATCAAACCTAATGTATCCCGTGCACAACGCTATGTATCCCGCAATGTGGAATGTATCAAACCTAATATATCCCGTGCACAACGCTATGTATCCCGCAAACATCATTTTTAAGGGATTTTTGGTAAATAGAAAACTAGAAGGGATAGGATGTTATTTAGTACTTATAATATGTGATTCCTATAATTTATACAAAATTTTACTAGATTAATTATTATTTTTTATTTTTTTAAATTAAAGATGGGGCAAGCCCTTTTTATTGATGGACAAAAATCAAGCCCAAAGAGGACCCGATCCAACAACTAAACATTTAGGAAACCAACATAGAAACAAAATGAAAAGGGGAAATAGGAAAGTGAATGGGAGTATCGGAGCAGCAAAGTGAATCGGAGGATCGGAGCAGCATCCTCCATCGTCGCCGTGCTCATTCCGTCAAGTATCATCCACTGAACTGAAACCACAACAACAGTACTTCGAGTTTGGGGTGTATTTCATCTCAGACGTTGTCTAGTCTCACCAACATCATGAAATCATCCCTATCGAAGACTTCTCCAGCTCAGGGTACCTCAATCGAAGCTTCAACTCAGGTGATAGCCTCACCCCCTTTGAGAAAATATCTTATCTTATTAATCAACATATACCTAAAAATGACCTCACAACCTTCATTCCTTAGCTTTGACAGGTTGAGCTCAACAAGGAGCTAATACCACTGTCGAAAGCCTCGCAACGATGTTACTACCGCCTTCTCAGGTATTTTCCAATTTCTGCAATCTGCTCATAGCCATTTTACCATTTTCTCTCCGATTAATACTTGCTATAACGCAAACTGCAGAGCAGTGTATGAATGTTCCTGTAACTTTTTTATGTACTTTCCTTGACCTGTAATATGAACTATAGGAAGCCCGCAGAAAGAAAAGTGCTCATTGAGCAATATTGTTGTATCTATGTGCCCAGTACTGATGCTTTGTTCACATGTCATTTATTTTGTGTTGTATGAACTGATTCCTCTTATGTTATGATTTGTCTCATCTATCTTGTGCAAAATTGCCATTCTGAATCTTCCTTATCCTTAAATTAGGAAGTTGGCTTTTATCAATATTTAGAAATGTCTTAGCTTCACTAGGTAACTCTTGAAAATCATTGTAACATATATAATCTGTACCTGCAAAAGAAAACACAATGTTAGCCATAAAATCTGCCAGCTTGTTTCCCTTTCTCAGTGTGTGTACTATGGCCACCTCCAATCCTTCCTTTAAAACATGTATCCTCCTAACCTCCATAGAGACCTCCCAAGGGATGTGCCAAGCCCCTTCAATCATTTTCAATGCAGCTAATGAATCAGTTTCTATAATCAGAGGGAACAAATTGTGTTTCCTACAAAATTCCAATCCTAGTCTTATAGCTATAGTTTCAGCAATTAGGTTGTTTGAAATTCCAATCAGATTTCCTTCAGCATACACCAGGTTGCCATGATCATTTTTAATACAGAAAGCTGAAAAACTTGGTCCTGAATTCCCTTTTGAAGACCCATCTGTATTGCATTTGAAAGAATCCTGTCTAGGTAATTTCCAATAGACCACCTTACAACCAATTTTAGGAGTATACCCTGTCAAATATCTGACCAAATCAGGCCAATTATTAGGCAGGTTATGCATCCATGGATACAACTGCTTAGCTAGTAGACTTAAATTATTTGTTATCCCTCCTCTCATACTCAAATAAGACATTGAGCCACCAAATTTTAAGGCATTTCTTCTCTTCCACACTTGCTAACAAATAAACAATGGCACAGCGATTAACACAGGTTTAAGCTTTGCAGAAGCATCTACATTCCACCATTTATACACAGTATCTTTCAACTGCAAGAAAGGACCCTCCACCCCTGTTGATCCTGCAAAGTATCTCCATAAAGAATTAGATAATGAACATCTAATAAATAAATGTTCACTAATCTCCTGAACTCCATCATCACAACAACCACACACTACGCCATCATTCATCATGTTCCTGACAAGAACTTCACCAATGGGAAGTTTTTGTTTCCATAATCTCCAATTGAAAAAAGATATCTTAAAAGGAATTTTTGCACTCCAAATATACTTATATTTTAAACAGACTTCCTGCTTCTCCCTTATAAAATCCCAAGCAAAACCCACAGTGAATTTTCCAGAAGCATTCAGAATCCACCATGGTTTATCCCACTGCTCTTTATCTTCTGAACTCCTCAGGAGTTGTATTACCTGTCTACTGATATGTTCCCCAAAGCTAGTTTGAAGCAAGTCAACATTCCATTCCCCATTCAAAAAAAACACTGTTTCACTTCATCTAATTGCACATTTCTAGCACAATCTATAGGAACAATTAATGTAGTGCTCCTAATTGTGACCAATTATCATACCAGATACTTGAATGGCCACACTTAGGTTCTTACCAAATATGTTGATCTATCAAATCCCTAGCTTCCTGCATATACTTCCAAGTTAAAGATCCATTCTTCCATTCAACCACCTGAGGTCTCTCTTTTTTACAATATTTATTCCACATAAAGTTAGATCAAAGAGTCTTTTTTATTCTAAAAATCCACCATAATTTAGCAAATAAAGCTTTAGAAACATCAAATAAAGATCTAAATCTCACACCACCTTGCTGCTTGGGTCTACATAGATCTGACCAAGCTACCCAATGCTTGTTATTTCATTCTTTCCTAAATTTCCAAAAAAAATAATTGCAAAGACTCTATGCAAGTCATGAATAACACACCTCGGTGGATTGATAGCAGACATGAGATATATAGGTATGACGTTTAACACATTATGAATTAACACAACCTTACCTCCAAATGACAGCATTTTCCCTTTCCAAGCTTGCAACTTGTTGTACACTTTTTTCATCAATTCTGCAAAGTGTACCTTTTTCTTCTTGGCATGGCCAATTGGGCAACCCAAGTACATTAGTGGAAACTTGCCTCTAGTAGTGGCAGTTTTCACTTCTATAACTGCTATTAAATCATGTGATGTCTTATGAAAGACAAAAAAAGAGCTTTTTTCTTTATTAATTATCTGCCCTGACTGCTTCTTATAATCTCACAAAGTTGCCATCAATATATCTAATGAATTGCCATCTACTGAAGTAAAAATAATAGTATCATCTGCATAGGCAAGATGATTAATATGATCACTCCATTTGGGTAATCCAAATCCCTTGTAATCCTCATGACAAAATAAAGCATTTAAGCTTTGAGAAAGAACTTCAACAGTTAAAATGAACAAGGTAGGGGATAGAGGATCCCCCGGTTTCACCCCCTAGATGAATGAAAGAAACCAGTAGCCTGCCCATTGATAAGTATAGAATACCAGCTGTTAGCAACCAGCCTCCAGACTTTATCAACAAAGTTAGCATCAAAACCCATTCCTTCCAGCACCTTTATAAGAAAGCTCCAATCCACCCTATCATATGCTTTTGCTATTTCCAGCTTGATCACCACATTTGTTGGCTTACCCCTTTTGTTGATATCTGAAATAATCTCCTGAGCAAGTAATACATTTTCAGTAATGCTTCTTCCTTTCACAAAGCCAGACTGATTTTGTGAAATCAAGAAGGGGAGAAGAACCCCAACTTTATCATTCATCACCCTTGAGATCACTTTATTAAGAAAATTACTCAAACTAATTGGTCTCATGTCTGAGAAAGATTGACAAATATCTTTCTTAGGAAGTAATACCAAATTAGTATGTGTAATAGACTTAGGAAGGGTGACATCATTAAAGAAAGAACCAACCACATTAACCACATCATCCCTAACTATATCCTAACATTGTTGGAAAAAATGTCCAGTAAACCCATCAGGACCACCAGCACTGTCCCCATTGAGAGAAAACACTACTTTCTTAAGTTCCTCCATTGAAGGATAATCATTTAATTTTTTGTTGTCTTCCTCTGTAACCCTTTTCTGAATATATCTCACCAGGGGGACTTCTTCCATAGTATGGATACCTGTAAATTGCTTCTGAAAGTATTCCTGAGCGGAGGCAGCCACTAGCTCTTCACCTTTTACCCATTCTCCTTCCATATTATGAATTCTGTTTATGCTCAATCTTTTCCTTCTACCTCTCACTATACTGTGAAAGAACCTTGTGTTTTTCTCCCCTTCTGTAAACACCATTGAATACCTGTTTTTTGTCTCCAATATTGTTCCTCAAAATGCACATATCTTTTTAGTTCAGTTTGGGCTTTCTGTAAAATCTTTCTATTTTCTGTTGTAGGGCTTGTTTCAAATAATACCTCATTCATCCTTACAATCTCCTCATTGATAGATAACTATTTGAAAATAGCTCCAAAAGTTCCTCTACTCCAGTTAGACAAGGTAGTTTTAAACTTCTTCATTTTATGTTTTAACCTAATAAACATATCTGTTTCTTCTGAAACCCAGCTATCCTTCACTACTTGCTGAAATTCAGCATGTTTTGACCAAAACTTAAGAAAACTGAATGGTCTCCTAGCAGCATTTGTCTTCTGTCCACAAGTAAGTAGCATATGAGCATGATCAGACCCTGTTCTTGCCAGATGTTCAGATTCCACCAATCCAAAATAGCCTAGCCTAGCCTAGCTTGGTTCATCATGTATCTATCCAGTCTTTTAAATATACATTGATCATCAATCCTCCCATTCCACCAAGTAAAAGGACTCATTTTGTAATTGATATCCACCAGGTCACATGAGTTCACACAAAATGCAAAATCTTCATACTCATTAGGATATACAGGCAGACCCCCAATATTCTCATCTTCACTCATGATGATATTAAAATCCCCCCCAATCAGCCAGGGTGAATTCTGAATATCATTACTAATACAGTAAATATCATTCCATAATTGTATCTTCTCCTCAGCATCACACTTTGCATACACAATAGAAACAAAAAAATATTGATCATTCTCCAGAAACAACAGTCTCAAAGTCAGTATTTGATCAGAATCAACCAACACCTCCACCTGAATATGTTCCTGAATGAACACCCATATTTTACCATTGCAGTTATAGTTAGTATACTCCATACCCAATTTTCTTTTGAATCTTTGAATGTTATCAGCATTCTGAAAAGGTTCCATTAATGTTATGATATTAAACTTGTGATGTCCATGTAACATCTGAATTCTATGGAATGAATTTTGAGATCTAACAGACCTCACATTCCAAAATAAGGATTTCAACATCATTTGACCTCATTCCTAGCCCCTCTCCTTAGATTTGATCTTGTAGGAAGCACTTCCCTTTTATTTTTGCCTTTATGTGTGATTACTGTTGCAGGTGAAACACCTACTTCATTAAACACCATGTTCTCAACCTGCATGTTCTCCTTCTCATCCCTGCCTTCTACATCACTATTTTGTTTGCAACCTTTCTGTAACGACCCAAAAAAATGAACTAGTGAAACTAGAGCCTCACATGTGAGTTTGGAGTTGAGAACTTGATGAAATGATGAGAAATGACAGTGACGTCCGGAAACTAGTCGTTTGAACTAGTAAGTTGTAAGGGTCTTGTCGTTGAAGTTTGGAGTGTTGTTTAAGGGCTTAAGGAGTTGATTAGCTAGTTGATTAATCACCTTTATAAGCTTGAAAGACCTTAAGCTAGGTCATGAAATCATTTAGAACCGAGACCCTCAAAACAGTCCCCTAAAAACAGTTTTTAGTTTTAAGTTAGGAGTGAGGGTCAACTTTAAATGGTCATATCTTTTAGCTCAAAATGAATTAGGTGGACCATTACCTATCCAATTAAAGGTATCTGAGTTCTCTTTCCAACGCCACCGAGTTTGCCCTTTTCCGATCTCGGAGTAAAAAGTTATGCCCAAAATAGTGAAGCACTGTCAGCAAGGACGAGCTTAGACGGGTTTGGTGGAAACTTTTAAGTGGGTCCTTATTTATTTTCCTAAGTTGAGCCCCTTTTATTATATGCCTTTCCTAGCAATTATAAAACCCTTCTAGACCAAATTCTTCCATTTTAAGTCACTCCAATTAGAATTAAAAAGAACTCACCTCCACTCAAATACTTTTCTCTCTACAATCCTCCATTTTAAGAAGGTCAAGAACTTGGAGCTAGGGCTTGGATTGAAGGTGGTTTCTTCATCAATTTTCTTGGGGAATCTTAACAAAGGTATGGTGACCCTTGATCCTTGATTATCTTTCCTTCAAGGAGTCCATTCAAAAGGGTTTCAAAAGTCTTCAAAGAACAAAACTTCTATTTTCTATTCTAGGTATGGGTTCATGGGTAAAATGTTTTCAAAGTCATTATATTGGTGAATTGAAGTTCTATTTATGATTTTAAGATGATTTTTATATGAAACTTCTTCAAGAACCCATGTTTTCATTAAAAGCCTAGAATTTGCTAATGAAGTGGGTTTAATGCCTATGATTTAATGTTGATGAAATTGAGTTTAGATTGGATTGTATTGTTGATTTATATGGTTTTCTATACCTATTTATGATGAATTGTTGGTATATGGATGAATTGAGGATTGTGGCCTCATGGGCAAGTTATGGATGAATTCTCTTGTGGTAAGAAAAATGGTTGGGACTTGAGTGTTGTTGATTATGGCTTTGGAGGATGGTAAGTTGGCTTAATCTCATTTTATGGATAAAAAAATTGTTCTTGCTTGGTTTGATCCACTTATGGTGGAGGTGTTTAATTATGGAATGTATTGTGACCATGGCCTTGAAGGCATAGTATGAGAAATATAAGTGTTACATGGCATTTTTATGAATGGGCATTTAATGGAGCTAATGTGATCATGTTATGAACGTAAATGTGTTATTATTGAAAGGATTTTTCTCAATTTGACACTCATGAATGTTGATGATAGAATATGAAGGATTCTCCAATTTATTGCATATCTCGAATTGGTAGAGCTTGTGCATCATTTTCTTGTTTAAATGATTATATTATTGGTTGTTGAATCCTCGGATCGGTAGGCTAGTAGCACCCTTCCACTCATGATAATAATGAACCTTAGAATCGGTAGGCTTATCGCACCCTTCCATTAATGATAGTAATGAACCTTGGAGTCGGTAGGCCTATGGCACCTTTCCATGAAGGTTAATGATGAGACTTGAACCGGTAGGCCCATGAAACCCTTTCAAGAGGAGTTAATGAGCTTTCCTAAATGAACCTTGAAACGGTAGGCTTAAAGCACCCTTTCACGTGTTAATGAATGTAATTTGGAGTTGGTAGGCCAATGGCACCTCTCATATGTGATAATGTCAAGGTAACGAACTATTCTATGGGAATGTAGGCTAAGCACCGAGTGGATTTGGTTAGATGGAAACTCCCCCAATGGTTAGGCATGAGTTTCAATGATCGTCTACCTTATCCCATAAACTATGTGCCCGCATAGGTAGCTAGTGGATCCATTAAGCTATATATACCGGTCTTCCTTAGGCAAGTAGACCACCTCTTTACGGTGTGGGGACTTATGACACCGGATTCCATGACAAGCTCTCATGGTCTATGTCGGTTAAATGCTTACTTCCCATCATGTGAGATTTCATTATGGTTTCTTGATAGGCTCTACAAAGTGTAGGTAGTAGTATGGGATGCTACCTATACATTGCACGAGTAAGCTTGGAGAGGGTCATAGTGAGTTTCTCTAAATCCTAATGTATGTGACACAATTGTGGCCTAAATAAGGTTATTAAAGAATATTGGCTCTCAAATGCTTAATATGAGATGCATGCTATACTTGGGTTATATTATGAGTTATTTTCCCTTGTCATGTCTTAATTAATAATATACCTCTTATGTATGAATATTGTGCAATGGTGAAAGAAAGGAATGAAAAGTTACTTTAAGTGACCTAAATGTGGTGCCTTAGTATGGATGGTGGTATGGGACGCCATCCATACATTGCACGAGGTATAGCATAAGGGTTGCTTGAGATGAAGGTCCAAGGTAAAGGTTTTCATGTTGATATTGTTTAAAGGTGATATTATGACTTACTTGATGTTTATGCTTGTCTTGTATGTCTTTTATGCAACTGTTCATGATACTTCAAAAAGTGGCATAATGCATGGTTTCTAGGCAAAATGTCTCTTTTAAAGCATGTTTTGCATGGTCATCATACTTAGTACTTAATTGTGCTAATTCCATATTTCTCTATTTTCTACTAGTGTAGGTTCCGGAAAGTGAGTGGGTTCTATAGTAAACTTGGAACTTGAAGTTCTTCCAAGATCTTGTGGTATGTCCTCATATGTCAAGGACAAGACTTTTCTATTCTAATTTTATGATAAGGTTCTTGTAATAGACTTAATAGACTTCTTTTGATTGTAAAGGGTCGTGTCCCTACTTATGTTTTGTGATTGTGTCTAAGATGGCCATGTGAGACTTAGACTTCCCCTGTGTGTTTTTAAAGTTGTTTTAATGAAGCTTGAATGTTTGGATGTAAATAAGTTTTTAATTCCGCACTATTATCATTATTGAATGCAATGAATGACTATGTGACTTGTATAAGACCCCTTCGGGGTCGAATACGCCTTGTTACGACTTGGGGGTGCTCCCGGGTCGTGATACTTTCTCATGTACCTCCATTGCCCCTTGATGTGACACTATTTCATATAATGTTTGAACTGGTTGTGATTTTGGACAGACTACTGCCAGCTCCTTCAGATTGTGATTCTCCTTAATCTCTCCTTGTATTAAAGCACCCTGAAGTTGTACCGGATACCATGCTTCTTTTGGGTCCATAATTTTTAAAGGAATAGGATAATCGACATGCTGTAAATTCAGTCTAGTAACCAATTGATTTTGTGATGTTCCTTCATCCTCTTCCTCTCCCCTCTGTACTGCACTGTTAACTCTTCCATTAAGAAACATGATATCTCCAGTGTAAACAGTAACCACCCCATCCTCTTTGCCACAAACTTCAATTATCTCTCCATCTTCTTTGTCTTCAAATTCAAGCTTTTCCTCAGTTTTGTCGGCTATCCCTTGAGTATTTTCAACCCTTGTATCCACCAGCCCATCTATCTGCTTGTGATTGTCTACCTCTACCTCTACAACCTCCTCCTCCCCTAGAACATTTTGATTAAGAATAGCAAAAGGATTGATATTCTCGTTACTTTCCTTCATTTCCAAACCCTTAGCAGTCATCAATTCCCCAACTTTCTTTGTAAAACGTCTGTTTGTAGGCTTTCATTGGCTCTTTACTACACCCTTGTATAATTGTTTGTTGTCTATAGGTTGTGTTGCGTTTTGATTATCATCATACTTTTGTACTAATTCTGGATGTAAGACCCTACATTCTTCTTCACCATGCCCCTGTATTTTACACTTCATGCAATATGCAGGTAAAGAATCATATTGTATTCTCACAGTAACAACTCTATTCTCAAGAGTGTTTTCATCTTCCAATTGCATTTGAAGAACCTCAAGTTTTTTAGCAAGCAGATCCACCTGGACCTTCACCCTAGCACAACTTGGCCGAGTCTTATTTATCGTTGCAAGATCCAATTGAAGAGGCTTCCCCACCACATAAGCAAGTGAGAACATAACTTCTTTCACAAAGAAAATTGGCAGCAGATCAGGGAATGAAATCCATGTCGTGGCCTTGGTTGTCTCTTCACTTGCTTTGAAGTTTGCATCATAAATAAACGGCCTTATTTGATACGCATATCCATCTTTAGCTATTATGTAATAGGAGTTTTTCGATAGATTTTTTATATAATCTACCATTCGATCACATCTGATCAGAACATGTCTATTTCAAAGCAAGCCTATCTGACAAGACCCTGATAAACCACACTGTTTTGGAATTAAATCTCTAATTTCATTTATATCAGGAGCTCCATTGGAGAATTTGCCTATCACTGCATATTGCAAATTTTCTAAGATATTCATTCGTTGTATTTCGCTTGCTGACCAATTAATGGTAGGTATACCACCAATGAGATTCGGCTTTTTCATAGGAATAGGTTGAACATCCGCAACAATCTTCTCTTTACCTGAATAGCTATGTCCTTGAATAATATCAGCAAACTTATTCATCAATGGAGAACTAGGGAAAATTGTATTTTGACCAGTGTGAATTTTGTTCGGAAGTAGTGGAAACTGAGCTAATGAGGCAGAGTCCAGCCCCACCATCAGAGGTGGCTGGCCGTCTGCCGGCAACATTCAATCAATGAGTGACCTAGTCGCCGCCGTTCAGAAGTATTCAAAAAATTCAACCTATCTTCCCTAGGAAAAACAATTTTGAGTTACTCCACAAAAAGTGACCCTCACATTACTAAATTAATTAATAATCTCTAAAATAATTTTTTTTTTTTTAATTTCGACTTGGGTCAATAGAAAAAATTACTATTTTAATAAAATAATATATTTTTAAAAGAACTAAAGTTTTTGAACACGTGTGTCTCATGCAAAAAAAAATTTGGTTAATATATTTTTTTTAAAACATGCGTATAATAGTAATAAAACGTAACAGTGTGACAATAAATATCAAATGGCTGGGGAATGTATTTTAATGTTTAAAACACAAACTTATGGTAATTAAAAATTCATAGTAAAATAAATTAAAAGAAGTGCAATAGAGAGAAAACACATTAAAAAATGGGGGAAAAAATACAATAAATACACCATTCTTAAGGCTTTAATCATAACAATATAGATGAAAAAAGAAATACAAAATCAATACATAATCTTTTGAGTTCTTATCGACACTGTCTCCCCAACCAATCAAAATTCAAGAATTTTTTCCATAGACTCAAATTACATAGCAACAGAATGTGGGATTCTTCAAGTAAGGTTGAATTACTTCAAAGCCTTGTTTAAATGAGTAGATTAATTAGGCGTTATCTATGTTTTTTTCATAAGCTAGTTAGTATCGGTTTGATTAATTGATTTATGTTACATTCCATTATCAATATTAAAAACCATAGTGTACTTTGTTCATAATTGTCAACATATATGTTCAAAAATTTGAAGCTTTAGACTAGCATTTGCAATTTCTTTAAACACCTTCTACCTAATATCAGATCTCTCCTCTGGCACGAGTCCTAGTCATGGTGCGTTGGATGCTCTTTAGCCTCCCCACAATGATGACTCTGCTGTCTTGGGGAGCGTTGAAGCTTGCTTCTTCGGAAGACTTTGAGGGTCTACTTCCTAGCTAGCTTCGGTTTTGTGATATGCACTTCTAATTGGTTCTATCCATCCATGATCATTATGAATGGACTATGAAAGGACCAGTCAAATGAGTAGGTTCCCATTAGCCTTCCTTCCACATGGTTGTTTTGATCTCCACTAACTAATAAATATGTGTTCATGTGAACCCAATAACTTCTGCACAAACTATATGTATTATCAAATTCATTACATATCAAAAAAAAAAAAAAAGTTGACCAACTTAATTATTATTGTATATTAACTTGAGGTCACTTTAAAAACCATTAAATTTCATTTTTTGCATCCGCATCACTCCTTTTCAGTATTCACATGACATTATAAAATTCAAATTCAATAAAACTTGATTCAAAAGTAGAGAATTGAGTTTGCCTCCTCCCCTCTTAAGATTCGACTTTAGAGTTTCGAATGTTAAGGATTCAATTCTAGGTTTAAACATATTTTTGGTTTTTATACTTTAGAAATATGGAACTCTAATCATATCTTATAAGTAGATAAGAATATTGTCAATTATAGTGATTAAGACTTCATTTGTACAGACAATTGTATTTGGTACAAAGTAAATGTTTTCAAGGAAAATAAGTGATTACTCACTTTAGGTAAAAGTATTATTTGAAATATTTATTAACAATTGATAATAAAATTAGTAAAATGTACCGTGTTTTAAAAATAAATAAATATTGGGGGTGGAGAAGGGAAAATTGGGAGGGAATTACAACGGGTAATTGAACTCTCACCAGCAAGGTGTGAGTTCAGCCGTTCAGATAGTCAACCAACTTAGCTATTAAGATTTTCCCAAATATACCATGGTTGATATGCGTAGTAATGAGCAATTTATAAGTCAAATTACTTGAGCCAAAAGAATACGTGGGACCATATTCTTGGGCACAAAGGAAAAACATGTGGCATCATATTTTACGGAATCATATATCTATATATGGGTATTTTGAAAATATAGTATATTATCTTATTGAAATGATTGGCAATTTTTTCCCTTGGCCCAAGTAGGAATTGGAGAAAATTATTATTTTAGAGAGATTATTAATTAACTGAGTATTAATTTTGTAAGGTTTTACTGTATTTCAAAACTATGTATAGTTACGTGAGGTTCCATTCAATTTTTTATATTTGAATTTGTAGGTCCATTTTCACTCTTTTACCTCCTACTCACCACCCCACGCAGTTCCCCAATCCGCTCATCCCTCTTCCTTTTTATTTTTTATTATTTTCATTTTTCTATCTATTAATAAAATCAACTTCCAAATACAATTAAAAAGTTGAATTTTTAATTGATTTTTTTTAAAATTTATGGTACAAATAGTTCATTTTATTTTATAGATTTGCCATACAAAATAAAATCGATACAAAAAGGAAGAAAAAAGCTCTTCTTTTTCTTATTTTTATTTATGAGTTTGCTTGTTAATTTTGGATAAGCAGTTATGGGGAAATTGATTTTTTTAGTCAGATTATTAATTACTGCATGCTAGTTAAATAAATAATTTATATTTATTAAAAATAATTTCATCTAATTAATTTATATTCTAAAGTGAATGAAATGTCATTAATTTGAGTTTTGACTTAGTTTACTAATACTATTATTTGTGTTTTGAGTTTGTTTGATACTATTAAAAATGTTGGATAATAAGTTTATTTTTGAATGTTAAAATTTTTAAAGACGTTTTAGTTATATTAACAAATAAGTTATCTAACACTATTCTTTTTTTAATAAAATACATTATTTCAGCTTCAACATTTTTGTCTTTTAATTTCTAAATTCAACTTTAGCATTTAAAAGTGTTTTTAAGTACGTATATCTAAAAATTGCTTAAATTTAGCTTAATCAATCATCTGTAATTCTAGTATGTTCGTTAATATTTGGATAGTTCCCAATTTTTTGTGAAAAAAAAGTCAAATAAAATAAATTAACTTCTATTTTATCGTATCAGCCTAGTTATTTTCTTTGTATGCAAGTGCATGCAAATATGTGATTTGCTGTCTTTTAGTTTTAACCTTTTCTCAATTACCAAAAGAAAAAATGGATTTTTTTTTTATCTTCCACATTTCAATTTTTAAACAACTGCATTAGGTGAAAAAAAATAAATGAAAAAAGACAAAAGTAAAAAAAAAGAAAGACAAAAAGAAAAAAAGAAGAGGGGTGCACATGAGGGGAACTGAGTGGGGTGGTGAGTGAGAGGTAAAAATGTGAAAATGGAGATAAAAGAGTACAAATGTACCACATATTCAAGTGTCAATCTGAAACAATTTTTGTTGGTTACGTCTTTACCATCTTAAATTATTTCACATTTTGATTAGGAATCAATTTACATAATTGAACTAATTTTTTTTCCATTAAATTCACAGATTATAGAACTAATAATTTTGAATTAGGCAAGGGGTACACGTACCTATAATAATTATGATTTATATACATCGATTAGATATTTGAGCAATTATTATTTTTATCACTAATAATAACTATTTTTTTGGTAGGTGTATATTGACAATGATCCACTAGCCATCATAAGAAAGGAATGTGTTGATTGACTTTATGTGCAATTTTTACAAAACATAATTCATATTCGATAATAAATTCTTGACCTGTATGAGATTGTAATAAGGTGGAGGCTACAATTCTTAGAAAGAAGGCAAAAATTTTAGAACATGAAATATTTTGAACCAATAAGCGACACTTAAATTATGTGTTGTGACGTATTAAAATCTTATTTATCAAGTAGAATACTTGATATATTAAAAAAGATACATAATTAAAATTGTTCGAATATTACTTTTGAAATTCATTTGATAGCAATATTTCAGCATGACGTAGATTCTACTGATAATAATCCTTTCTTATTTCTATTCATGAGTTTGCTCGTTAATTTTGGATAAGTAGTTATGAAGAAATTTATTTTTTAGTCAGATTATTAGTTATTACATGCTATTAAAAATAATAATTTATATTTATTAAAAATAATTTCATCTAATTAGTTCATATTCTAAAGTGAATGAAACACCATTAATTTTTTGCTTGTTTAATACTATTAAAAATGTTAGATAATAAGTGTATTTTTTAATATTAACGACTTTAAAGGAGTCAGGAACCTATTTGAGCTACAATAATGTAACATCCGGCAATTTGAAATAACTATGAAGAGGCTTAGAATTGGAAATAGTCATTTTTGGAAAGAATTCAAAAATCTGGAAATTTGGCTAAGTGTGGAAATCAGTGAATTTTTGGCCAAATTTGAGCAGTCATAACTCCTAGCTCAGGATGAGTTAGGAGTAGTTCCAGTTATTTTTGGAAAAGCCTTGGAATGATCTTTCCAACGCCGCCAAGTTTGCTCGATTCCGAGTTTGTATGAGCGAGTTATGCCCTTTGAAAGTTGGGCAGTTGGCAGGGAATCCGTCCGGAAATTTTAAGGGCATTTTGGTCTTTTCCCTAGCTATTTCTTTTGGTTATATATTGGTGTTGGACTGATTTTTAGATCAGTTTGTCCCATTTTAAAAGAGTGAGAGTGAGGGTTTTGAGTGAAGAAGAGAAGGAGAAGAGAAGAAGAGGAGAAGAAGAGGAGAAAGAGAAGATCAAGCAAGATTTCGTCTAGATCGTAGTGGATATCGTCGGGGGTGATCCCTATAAAGGTATGTAAGTTCTTAGTGTTGGGTTGATCCTTTCCCCCCACACACCAAACTCGTTTTATTTTTGAGAAAAGATTGGTCATGTTGTTGGTGTTGTTGGTTTGTGTTGTTGAAGTTGTTGGTTGTGTTGTTGGAAGTTCTTGTTGGTTTAGTACATGATTTGATTGTGTTTTTGAGTTGAATCTCTTGTTTGTTGAGTGATTTTATGATCTTTAGTGTTGGAGTTGAAACCCTTGAGGTTAGGGTGGTTTAGAGATGGAGAAACAAGGGAGGAAAGTCGAATTTCAGGGAAAAAGGGGCTGGGGCGTCGCGCCAGCCAGAGCGCCCCAGCAGGGGGTCTGAAGTTTCCCCTATGGGGCGCCGCGCCTAGCAGTGTGCCCCAGCAGATCCTCTGAGCTCCAAGGGCTGGCGCCCCGCGCCTTGCAGAGCGTCAAGGACGCCAAGTTCCCCCATTCCTTCCCCACTTTCTCATGCATGTTCCTATATATTGTACCTATGTTTCCTAGTTGTTACTGACACTCCAAAGTACGTTTAAACGTCAAGAACTCATCCATAACATGTGATCAAACACCTTGAATTCATAATTCCAATTCAAGGAAAGTTAGTTTCCAAGTCAAGTGAAGTTAAGAGTTGAGTCTAGAAGTTCAAGAAGTCAAAGCAAGTCTTTAAGGTTCTCCAAGAGTCTTCATTGAACATTTTAACTTCATTCTAAGGCTCAAGTTCCAAGTTAAGTATAGAGTTTCAAGTCGAGTAAAGAGTATCGAGTTTCAAATTAAGTCAAGAGTTTCGAGTTAAGTCAAGAGTCAAGAGTTGAGTTCATTTCTCAAAAGTTATTAGGGAACTAAGTATTCCCAAAGAAGTTTATAAATGTTTTCACATTTAAGATGAGAGAAAACTGAGATTTCCAAAAGAGTTTTGAGAAGTTTGAGTACTATCTCTTTTTGAGAAAAGATGAGTTTTGCGAAAGAGTTTCTAAAACATGATTAGTATGACAAATCGAGTATGTCATCAATGTTTAAACAGTATGGTCTCTAGATATACCATCAATGTTTAAGCAGTATGAATATCCCGAGTCATCAATGATCATATTAAAATATGGTTTTTGAGATGTTCTTTTTAGAAAGAGTTTTCAAGAGCCTTTGGGCTAAGTTTTGAGTAATTATCTCAAATAAATAAAGATGTGTTTAAAACACTTAAGAGCTAAAGTATTTTTGGGAGTAGTCTTGAGCTCCGAATTGGGGGAGTGTTCAATGAACTCACAGCCCCCATAGAACCATGTAGCCAAACATGGGATTTCTCGGGTCATACTTTTTAGATGATCACGAAAGTTAAGCTAGCGGATCCACTAAGCAATAGCGTTCTATATGATGGCAAAGTATAGGACAGTTCTGGCAGCGTGGACAAGACGCTGTATCACCACTTAGACATGTAGTGGTGGCTGTCGGTTAGAGAACTCCCACAGTAGAAAGAGGTTGGTTCCTCGAGAAGTTCTGCTTAGTGTGGATGGGGGTATGGGACTTCATTCATGCATTGCACAGGTAGACTTTGAGAGGAAGCATGGTATTTTCATGATATTATAAATATGATTTTTACGTCATGTTTTAAATAGTTTTACAAACTTTATATATATTGCATGTGTCTTATTGCTCTATATTGAGTTTAGTTATTCATGAGTTGAACAGAGCCAAGGTGAGTTCTCTTTTGTATTCCTTTCAAGCTTAAGTTGTTGTCTAGCGGTCCAGCTCGCATACTCGTTGTTGACACCAAATTTTGTCCCTCCTTTCTTCTAATTTATTTCGTTGAGTTTCTAAATTACTAATAAGTTGAATACTTTATAATTAACTACAATTTTACGTTTTATTACTATTATATCATAATTATCTATATCACTTTAAATTTTACTATTTTTATGATTATCATCTTTCTATATCATTTTCATTATTTCAAGATTATATATTTTTAATTAACTTTACGATTATTACTTTATCATCGCCTTCTTTAAAGTAGATTATCGTTACTTTATTTCGAGTTTCGTCCTTATTAAATTTTTTTACATAATATATTTTATACTAGTTAGTAAATTGGAAGCTCAAAAGAATTAATTTGAAGAAGGAAAAGGCCCGCAATATTTCAACAATTCAGCCAATACTTTGGCTATCAAAACGAAGCCCAACAATGGCCAAATAAGGCCCAAATCCGCCAGCCCTCTTCACAACAAAATATCAGAATAGGTTCAGCCTGAATGAATTAGGTTTTAATCTCTATCCAACTCTTAAGACTCACTTTCCCTCCCTATACCATTTGAGACAAAACTCCAAACTTCTTTGGGCGAAATCAGATTTTGAATGCCATTTTTGTGCAAAGGGTAAGCTTTTCTAGATCAGTCTCCATCTCTTTCTGTTTGGATCTGACTAAGTCACGTGAAGGCCATGTCCATCCAAGGGATAACGTTCAAATTTCAAAAATACATCTTTCTCAACTCAAAAATCCCGCCCAAAATCCTAGTTTCATCTCCTACAAATACTACCTCATATCTTCAATGAACGGACGGAGATACAGACAAGAACATCACCATACAAGGTCGAACTTATACATAACATTCAACTATCATTATCCCTAGAACTCTTGCATTTTCTGTTTACTTTTCTTTAAAACTCATTTAGTTTGAAGTCCGAATTTGTTCATAACGAGAGAGTAGATTCACAGCCGACAACCTAGGTTCACTGCCTCGCAACAGGTGATATTCACCTTTTCATTCTCTCCGTTTCTTCATTACCGTGTTAAAATGTCTGCTCTCTTTGCTTCTTCATTACTGTATTAAACGTGTTGCTTATTTGGAGAAGGTTATGTATATAAAAAATGATCTCTGCTGGCTTTATTCATAATAACAACGTTGTTGGTTTTATGATTACATATTTACATGAATTTAGTTGTTGTTGTTGCTTTTAAAGTGTTTGACAATTATCAAAGTGGCTTATTTGAAGTCAAAAGCTAAAAGCTAAAAGCTAGGGGAGGGGAGCTTTTTTTTTTTTTTAAAACTTAAAAGCCCTTTTATGTTGACCAAGTATATTACCTTTTTGCCCTTAATTCTTTTATACAATTTCCAAATTGCCCATATTGAATTATTATTATTATTATTATTTTATTTTATTATTATATTTTATTATTTTATTATTATCATTATTATTATTATTATTATTATTATTTTATTATTATTATTATTTTATTATTATTATTATTATTTTATTATTATCATTATTATTTTATTATTATTATTATTATTTTATTATATTATTATTAGTATTATTATTATTTTATTATATTATTATTAGTATTATTATTATTATTTTATTATTATTATTATTATTATTCCTCTTATAAATAATTTGTGGTGGTAAAGAAATATGTGATATTTTATTATTATTATTATTATTTTATTATTATCATTATTATAATAATAATAATAATTATTATTATTTTATTATTATTATTATTTTATTATTATCATTATTATTATTATTTTATTATTATCATTATTATTATTATTTTATTATTATTATTATTATTATTATTATTTATTTATTAATTTATTATTATTATTATTATTATTATTATTATTATTATTCTGTGTATACACTTATTTTGACTATTCTTGAACATTTTAGTGGTAGATTTACCAATCAATATGAAACCATTAGATCTCTACTAAATGGTCTTAGATGTAGACATTTAGGTGAGTTTAGATGGTATAAAGATACTTATTTAAGTCGGGTAATGAAACTTCCCGAAAATGGTTTAGAATTCTAGAAAGCCAAATTTATTGATGGCTTACCTTCTTTTTTTGCAGAAAAAGTAAAAAAAGACTCTTAGAAATCCACAAGGAATTATTCCCTATAGTGATTTCACTTATGGAAAGCTTATTGGGGCTTGTACGCAAGAAGACATAAATTTGTGCAATGAGTTAAAAATCTCAAGACAACTTAAGATGGATAAGCTTAGAGAAAAGTCTCAATTAGGAGATTTTTGTACTCAATTCGATTTACCGGATGCTTCAAAAAGCACCCACCAAGAAACTTCTAAATCCGAATATCATAGATCTCATCATAAGAAAAGAAGATCTAGAAGAAGGACTAGAGAAGAAAGAAATGAGCGTAGGGATCATCGTAAATCTCATAGATTTACCAGGAATAGGTCCAGGCGAAATCTTGATAAGATTAAGTGTTATAAATGTAGAAAATTTGGGCATATAGCTCCAAATTGTAAGCTAGAAAACTTAAGACTCTAGAACTTGATGATGATATTCAAGAATTTTTTTTTAGTTTTCTATATACTTCTGGTTCCGAATCAGATTATGATGATTCTGAAGCAAGTTATGCAACAGAAGATGAGCAACCAGAGTCATCTAGTAAGGTTCAACAAAATTCGAATGATGCTTGCAAATGTCATGGTGATAGTCGTCACTGCGAACATGATGAATTCTACAAGTTACAATCTCAATTCGAAGACATGAATATGTTCACTATCACTGCAGACAATGTGATAGAACTTCTAAAAGAAGTTACCGATAATACTCTTCGTGAAAAGATCATTCAATTGGCTGCTAGTAAAACTAGCTCTTCAACTAGTATTTCTAGTGATAGAAAGGTTAAAGATGATTTTAATTATTCTGCTCCTTACTCCTTGTCTGAAGTTCATAATAGACTCTCTTCTAAACAAACCATGGTTATTCGTGATACCTCTTTTGATGATTTAAAAGGAGAAATTGAACATTTGAAGGAAGAAATTAAATTTCTTAAACAAAATCATATTATTTGTGATCACCGTCTTACTCAGATTGAATCTGCTAATAGCAAAGGAAAAAATAAGGTTGATGAATCTACTGCTGAAGAAAATATTCTTGCCAACACTTTGAATATTGATCCAAAACAAAATATGTTTTTAGGAATAATGCAAATTGTTACAGCTCATAAATGGTATGTTAAATGTACTATATTAATTGATAATACTTTTTCTATAACTAATATTGCTATGATTGATAGTGGCGCTGATGTGAGTTGCATTCAAGAAGGTCTTGTACCTACTAATTATTTTGAAAAAACAACTCATATGGTTAAATCTTCATATGGTCATGCTTTAGATATAAAGTATAAATTATCTAATACTCGTATTTGCCAGAATAAAGTTTGTATTCCTCACTTCTTTTTCTTAGTAAAAAATCAGTTATACCCTCCTATTATTCTAGGAACTCCTTTTATAAATGCAATTTATCCTTTTACTAATATAAATGCTAAAGGATTTTCTGCTACTTATAAAAATCAAGATATTAGTTATACTTTTATCACCGAACCTATTTCTAGAGATATTAATGCTTTAATTGAAATGAAACAAAAGCATGTTGATTATTTACAGCTTGAGATTTTTAGTATGAATATATTCGATACTTTAAAATTTGCTAAAGTACAGGAAAAAATTAAACTCATTTCTGAAAAAATGGCCATTGATATTTGTGCTGATCATCCTAGTGGTTTTTGGAATCGGAAAAAGCATATTGTAACTCTTCCATATGAAGATGATTTATGTGAGGAAAATATCCCTACCAAATCACGTCCTTGTCAGATAAATACCGAATTGGTTGAATTATGCAAAAAAGAAATTGATATTTTATTACAAAAGGGGTTGATAAAGCCTTCCAAATCACCATGGTCGTGTACTGCTTTTTATGTTAATAACGCAGCAGAAAAAGAACGAGGTGTTCCCAGGTTAGTTATAAATTATAAACCTTTAAATAAATTTTTAAAATGGATTAGGTATCCTATTCCAAACAAAAGGGATTTATTAACCAGATTATATGATGCTAATATCTTTTCAAAATTTGATTTAAAATCTAGATATTGGCAAATCCAATTATTTAAAGACCATTCATATAGAACGACATTTAATGTTCCGTTTGGACAGTACAAATGGAATGTAATGCCTTTTGGGTTAAAAAATGCTCCCTCAAAATTTCAAAAGCTAATGAATGATATTTTTAATCCCTATTTGATTTTTATCATAGTTTATATTGATGATATTTTGGTATACTCAAAGACTCTTGAAATGCATATTAAGCATTTAGACATTTTTAAGAAAATAGTTATTCAAAATGGTTTGGTCATATCTAAACCTAAAATGAGTCTTTTTCAAACAAAAATTAGATTTTTGGGTCATTTGATTTGTCAAGGAAAAATGACTCCTATTCAGCGATCTATTGAATTTGCATCGAAATTCCCTGATATTATTACAGATAAGACGCAATTGCAGCCATTTCTGGGAAGTTTAAACTACATTTCCCCTTTCTACAAGAATTTATCTCGAGATTTAGCTCCATTATATGACAGGCTGAAAAAAGATCATAAAAAGCCTTGGACCAATAGTCTCACAGATCTTGTAAAGACTATTAAAGAAAGAGTTAAATCTTTACCTTGTTTAACCCTTTCTAATCCTGCTTGGCCAAAGATTGTAGAGACGGATGCGTCTAATATTGGGTATGGAGGTATATTAAAACAAATTAATCCGCATGATAAAAATGAATATCTTATTCGATTTCATTCAGGAAAATGGAGCGATGCTCAGAAAAAATATGCAACGGTAGCTCATGAAATGTTAACTATCGTTAAGTGCGTTTAAAATTTCAAGATGATTTATATAATCAAATTTTTTTGATAAAAACTGATGCTCAGTCAGTCAAGTATATGTTTGATAAAGATTTTAAACATGATGCGTCTAAGTTAATTTTTGCTAGGTGGCAGACACAATTAACCCCTTTTGATTTCGAAATTCATTATATAAAGGGAAGTGATAACTCCCTCCCAGATTTCTTATCAAGGGAATATCTTTCTTCTGATGGGTTTTCTTGACTTCTTTCCTGATAAAGATTTGGTTACGATTTTGAAGGCAGTTCCTCTTATTAGAGATTTAAAGGAACTTATATTATGGAAAATTATAGACGGAATGGTGATTGATATTGTCAATAATTACATGATTGAACAAGAGCTTTATGAAAGATTTTATTGTGATGAAGTTTATAACCTCTTGAATGATTAAAAATATAACCTCTTGAATGATTAAACTAAATGCTATGTTTGTAGGATGGATCCTCTTTGGATAACCAAGGCTAGAGGAAAAGGTAGTTATACTCGCGGAAGGGGAAGATCATTAAGATCATCATACAGATCTTCATCATCTAGTACTCCAATTATACAAAAGGGAGGAATGAGTTTATATAGCTTAAACTCTAGAGCACAAGAAAAAGCTTCACCATCAATACATCTGGAAGATATTCCAGAAAGTGATCCATTATATGCTAAACTACAGGAGTTTATAACTCAAAAGCAGGGTGATTCTTTTGCTTCAATCGCCAAAGAAGAAGTTGATGATATCAAAACATATGAAAAGGTAGAAAAAAGAGAAATGATATTTCTCTTAGAAAACTCTGACATACAGAGAAGAGAAGAGAAGAACCTTGGATGATATTCCAGAGGTATTTAGTTAATGGGCTTTATTTCCCGGGTGAGTCATACAAAACTCGGAAATATTATGAGACTCTGCTGATAAGCACATGTGTTGAATTTCAACATTTTTCAAGATATAATACAAGTGAAAATGTTTATAACTTCTCTAAAATGATTATAAAACACATCAGTCATATTGAAGATTGGGGTATTTCCTCAATGACTGAAAGACAATTCAGTCTAAACAAAGTCATGGTAAGCTTTACCTATTGGGATTATATTCAGGCATTTAATAAAGTTCTCTGCTATAACAATGAGAGGCATAAACATACTTGGTTTATAAAAGTATGTGCCAAGATATTTGCGAATCCTATACCAAATTGGTTTTTAAACTGGTGGTCATACCACGGGCCAACAATAAAAATATTGCCCGAACCATTTCACAAGTTATACAAAGAATGGGTCAAGGTTTCCCCAGATCTCAACAAATTATATCATGAAGAACATATTTGTTATTTTCAACAAATTGAACAGATACACTTTTTTATAGAATTCTCTGTTCCATGGATTCATAAATGGGTTCCGAAAGTAGATTTCACTGAGGAACAAATCCCTTATCTATACAGAACTTATTATAATAATTTTTGGGACAAGTTGATGAAGAAAGATCCTCAATCCAAGTCCATATACGGACAAGAACTGCTGGATCTAATTACGAAAACCGTACACGATTATAAATCAATTCCTAATAAAGGAATTATGACTGATGACTCGACCTCCGTAAAACATATGGCTAGAAAAAATTCTAATCATGATGAAGGAGAACAAAATGAAATGATTATGAGATATCTAGAAGAAGTCAAGAAGAAGATTCTTCTAAATATAAGTCATTACGCAAAATCAGATTCTTCAATGCGTAGTGAAACAAGTGAAGATATGCATGAAGCCCAACAATATGAAGAACACTGTTCACCAACAGTAAATACACTGTTACCAGGACCCAGATAGGGGCCCAGTATCCTGTACATAGATGCTTTTTTTTTCTCTATAAATAGGTTTGTTTTTCTTTAATTAAGAGCAGGTTTTTAGAAACCATCTCTCCTTCTTTCTTTCTTTCTCTCTCCCCACTTGTAAAATATTTTCAAGTATTGTAAGCTAACCGGACTTTTGCCGGAGGAATAGTAAAGTGTGCTGTTTGTTACAAGGTACTTCCTGTTATTTTCAATTTTTATCTCTGAGTTAAGCCGTGACTATGTCCGGCTAAAAAATTATATCTATGCCGGATAACTAACTTCTTTATTATATAGACCATGAACGGATCTAAGCTTTATTTAAATATAGAAGAATTTTAGTATGGCTTCTCGACTTGGTTCCGAGATTGAGGTACAGTCAGATCTAGTACTACTTTTATTGGCTTTGTCTTTATGACTCCGTCTGATGAGCCATGGTTTTTAGCCCGAAATTGAGTTTGATAAGTAGGGCGCCTCATACCCGGTTAGAACTATCAGACAATGGGCTTAATAAAAGTATGTATTAGCTTCTTGACAGGCCCTTTGCTTGGGTAAAATAATTAAACCATGCAGTCTGAGAAACTATGTTAAAATTCTTGTGTATTTCGATTCTTATGTAGTTGGACTACCTCTAAGGATATTGACTTGCTTGATCTATGACTGGGCGGACCACCGCCAGGTCAGTGATCCTGTATCGTTATTTTTTATTATTATTATATTATTATTATTATTATTTTATTATCATTATTATTATTATTATTTTATTATATTATTATTATCATATTATTATTTTATTATAGTATTATTATCATATTATTATTATTATTATTATTATTATTATTACTATTTCTCTTATAAATAATTTGTTGTGGTAAAGAAATATGTGAATGATAGGACAATATTATTACTTATGGATAAATATAAATTAATTTTGTTTTAATTTTTTTTAAAGTATAAAAACCTTAAATTAATCAACTTTTCATCATGTTAACAACTTAAAGGGTATTTCAAACATTTTGATAAAAAAAGTGTTTACCAGCACTTATTTGCCAAACACAACAACTTTTTTTTCAACTGCAACACTTTTATCCAAACACATAACTACTTATTTTAAAAATAAGTTCTAGCACTTTGAAAAGTTACTTTTAAAAGTTAATTTTTTTAAGTCAATCCAAACGGGCTTTTAATATTTAGCTGGTGACTTTATGATAATAAGGAATTGGTAGTTTTTTTTTTTTTTCCTAAACAGAAGCTTATTTTAAAAGGATTTTCATTATTTTTCTCAGTTATAGATCACGTCTTTTGATATCATTTTAGCTCTGCTTCATGTTTGTGAGAACACTATTTTAGACCTTCGGTGTATATTTGGTTAACATAAGCTTGTGTATAAGTTGTCATTTTTAAGAGAATGTCATAAAATTCCGCCAAGACTCATGCATCGTATTCCATTGTTCATGCTTAATAGAAATGATATTTCATTTAAAGTTAAAATCTAATATATTTGAGATTTAGCTTGTAGTAAAAATAGTTTCCTTTTATGATATAGCCATTAATAGTTGGAAGAAATCATCAATGCTAATTGAGTGTCTTGTTTAGATGCTTGTATATTTCTTGTTCTGAATAGTATCTTTGATATGTAGTTTTACTTGATCTTATATCTAATTTATTTAAAGTCGAATTGTTTTACTAATCTCTTCATTCTCGTTTTATTTGCATGAACATTTTCGGAGCAAAAATAGAGTCTTCACTCGGGACTCTAGCAAATTCAAGTCTCATGACTCGATACCATCATACCCGCACATGGAGTCTATGATATTTCATACTGTCCAAATAGCAAACCAAGCAAATTTACTTGGAATTGTCTTCTATAGTTTATATTTTAGCATTATTCATTTTTATGTGTTTTTTTTTTACATGTTTAACTTGTGTGATTTGAATATGTTTGGTTTTGGTTTTTTTTCATGGATAACTAACGTAGAAGAAATGAGCATGTTAGACATAATCACCTAGCTATTCATAAATTAGTTATCAATATATTATTCTATGTAACCATAGCTTTCCACTTCCAAAAGATTTTAAAAGGGAATCAACTTTTGATTTCAAATTGATTTTTAAGACATTTTTTAAAATATACAAATATCTGTAAGTACAAATCAGATTTTGTATTCCATTTTTAAGTCATAGACTTTGGAGGCTAGTAAAGTTTGTTTTATGCTAATGGTTATTTCCTCTTCTTTTTTTTTTTTGTTTTTTTTTACTTCTGTCATTTATTTCAAATCCATAGAGTTCGTTCTAGTTTGCAAAAATGTGATTAAACAAATGTTTTCTAGCCAATTTCTTTGAGTCTTTTTAATTCCTACTTTTTTACACTTAGCCTAATTAAATAATTTAAGTTCGGCCGGTTAACCATTTTTAATGGATCTTAAAGGATGCCTAACCCCTTCCCTTTAGATTAGTTGAACCCTTACCTAGAATCTTAAGTTTAGTAGACCTTAAAATGAAGTTAACTTTAGAAAATAACTTTAATCAATTTAGGTGTCCTAATTCACCGTAATAATTAGGTGGCGACTTCTTGACTTAGTTATTAACTTTAGAAATCTCCAAAATGTTGTACACTATTTTAACCCGGTTAAAATGGAGTATAATACAAGATTGTCGACTAAATCACCTATCACTAGATGACTTAGAATTTTGACTAAGCAACAACAATGTTGCCCATTAAATTAGTTGACCTTAACTGACTTAGACTTTTGGTAGAACAGAATGAAGATCTAATTCCTTTATAGATTAGGAATAGATTTACAATATAAGCACATGAGACACAAAGCTCTATATACAACAAAGACTGTTTAATACTCCATCTGGTCCCTTGTTGATATGAGCAATGTTCTTTCTTGAAGATGACCTTCTTTTCAAGCTTATAAATTTTCACAAAAAATCCAAGTTTTTGTTTGCCAAATATTAAGTTTGTGTTTTGTTGGAAGAGACTATATTAAAATGAACACAAACTCCTTGGGACCGCTGTCACGCCCCGAGCCTACACCCTGGGCGGGACCGGCACCTGGAGACCATTGCTGGCCCCAGGCGAACCCTTGGCCTGGCTTTCTGAACTCAGCGGAAACCTAACTCAACAGAATAACTCAACGTCATGCAAAGACATAAACAACTTAACTAATAAAAATATGGCCAAAGGGGCAACTCGAGCCTCAAAATAGAATATTTACATATATATATATATATACATATACATGGATGAGAGACTCAAAACTAACTGACTGACTGACTGTCTGACTGTCTATTGAAGCCTCTAATATACTGAGATGGATATGGGGACAGACCCCGCAACATCCTAATAGAACAAAACTAAGTACACAAAATAATTGAGTCCTCCGGAATGCAAGGAGGCTCACCACAGACTCTGGAGTGCTCAGCTGGATCAACGACGTGCAGGATTCTAATCCGGGGTACCTGTATCTGCATCATAAGACGATGCAGGCCAATTGGCATCAGTACATGGAATGTACGAATATGTGAGCTGGAAAAGCTGAACCACAACTTAAGCTTGAAAGGAGAACAAGAGATCACTTACCTTGACTCTGAACGGCTCATATACATAACTGGACTCTAAGTAAAGCAATAAGACACGAGCCACACATATAAAGCTTGTAAAAGAATGTAAACAACTTAGATCGTTAAGGATAAAATGACAACAAACCCCACTTTTCTTTTATAACATTATACAGCTTTTGTGGGAGGTTCTTTAATCGACAACCACCACTACGAGCCTTAGTGATGATACAACGTTTTACCTCACGTTGCCAAAGGACCATCCTATACCTTGCCATCGATATAGGACCTTACTTTTGCTTAGTGGATCCACTAGCCTAATCTTACGTGATCATCTAAAAAGAATGATACGTCACGTCCCATGTTGGCGCATGGTTCTTATGGAGAGTTGAGTCAATATGAACTCGTGTCCCCAA
Source organism: Solanum verrucosum (assembly GCF_900185275.1). Lineage (NCBI taxonomy): Eukaryota > Viridiplantae > Streptophyta > Magnoliopsida > Solanales > Solanaceae > Solanum > Solanum verrucosum. The sequence goes on from NW_026020398.1 coordinate 1,388,688, forward strand.
TTCGGTGCTCAATACTACTCCCAAAAATACTTCGGCTCATGCTTTTAAAATAACTTCTTTCTTTGATTGAGACGATTACTCAAAACTTAGCCCAAAGGCTCTTTTGGAAAACATGGCTCCTTTCTTACTTAAATGTAAAAACATTTAGAACTTCTTTGGGAAGTACATAGTTCCCTATTAACTTTGGAGAAATGGACTCGACTCTTTACTCCTTACTTTACCTAAACTCTTTACTTTTGACTTGACTTGAAACTCTTAACTCAACTTGAGACTTGAAACGACGCTAAGACGTTCAATAACGACTCTTGAAAAGCTTTAAAGACTTGCTTTGGCTTGCTTAACTTCTAAGCTTGGCTCTAACTCCACATGACTTCTAACTTCACTTGACTTGATCCTAACTTTCTTGAATTTAATTATGGATTCAAGGACTTGATTGGTATTTGGAAGGACCTCGTGGTGTTTAGGAATGATTTGGGACAGCCAAACTAAAGAAAATCTTCGAACATAAATTCTGAAAACAGTGGAGTCCGCGTCCTATCCGCGACGCGGAGCAGATTTTGTTCATAGAGGGAACAAGTCCGCGACGCGGACGTGCTCCTCGCAAGCTGCCCGACTTTCTCCTTCACGTCTCCAATTCTAAATCCTCCAACCTCAAGGGTTCCAGCCCCAATCACTTAGAAACATAATATCCCTCAACATTCAATAGAATACCACTCAAAAACACAATCCAATCATGTTCCACAACCCACAATAATTCCAACAACAATAACAAACAACTGTAACAACATAACCAAACCTTTCTTAATGAATAAAAGGGGCTAGGTGTGTGGGGGAAAGGATCACCCACCACTAAAAGCTCACATACCTTGTTAGGGATCACCCCCGACGAAAATCCACGATGATCTTGGTGGAACTTGTTGATCTCCTCGATTTTCCTCTTCTTCTTCTCCTCTTCTTCTCTTATTCCTCTCTTCTTCACTCTCAAGCCCTAGCCTTCACTCTCTTAGAATGGAACAAAATGATCCAAAGATCAGCCCTAAACAACAATATAATCCCAAAAGAATTGGCTAGGGAAAAGACTAAAATTCCCTTAATGATTCCCGGACGGATTTCTTTGTCAACTGCCCAACTTTCAAAGGCCCTAACTCGCTCATACGAACTCGGAATTGAGCAAACTCGGCGGCGTTGGAAAGATCGTTCCGAGGGCTATGCAACCATAACTGGAAATACTTCTAACTCATCATGAGCTAGAAGTTACGACTGATCAAAGTTGGACAAAAACTCACCTTTTCCATACTTAGCCAAAAATTTTCCAGATTTTTAAATCCTTTCCAAAAATGAAAATTTCCAATTTTAAGCCTCTTCAATTATTTCACATTGCCGGATGTTACAACCGCCTATTGGCTGAGAGCTTGCCTCTATGGAAGGACGTGCACCTACCACATCATAAGTGGCAGCTTTTTTGACAGCTGTCTCGTCGTCCTTTCACATACGCAGTCTTGCAGGGACCAGGTCCCTTGCAAACTTTTCTTCGTGAGTTCTTGAGAAGACTTGTTGGCTCTCTCTCCTTTTGAATTAATGAATTAATTTGTTGTTTGTCATGTTGACTAAGTCAACCATAAAGAGTTATTGACCGTTGGACAAACAACTTCGTCCATTCTGATTGGTGTAGTACGCTGATGCCTCACCAACCTCTGACACGACAACTTTACAGTTGTACCCCATTATAGATCTGGACGAGAGAACTCAGCCATGGACCAGGTCCCTGCATTTGTGAGGATCATCAAAACACCTAGAATATAACATTTTCCCCCTTTTTGATGATGACACACAAATATTCCTCACACTGAGTTTATTCATTCATTTCACTGTCAGAAGTCCCAATAACAAGGATTTGATTCCTTGTTAAATCTTTGAGTTTGTTAAATCATCAAAACTTAACATCAGCTCCAAAATAACAATGTATCCGAAATTAGGACACAATGTATTGAGACGTTTTGGGATGTATCCGAATTCCACCAAATTTAAGGAATTTTATGATTTGGAAAAGAGTAAGAATATGATATAATTAGCTTTTAATATTATGAATTTTGTGTAAAACTCTCATATTCTTATTATTATTAGTTATTACTACATAATTATCATAAAATTCTCTATTTGTTATAGTAACATCCAATAGGTCATGTAATTGTCTACTCCGAAACTATGTTGCATTTGCAAAAAAGACTCAACTTTGATGTTGGGTCTTATTCAATATTAATCATGTTACTATATGACATACGACCAATTCAAAATAAAAATTGACTGGGGTTGACGGTGAGTGTGCCTCTTTTTTCTTATCCACAAGACTTCCAAAGTTCTTTATGTGTGTTTTATTATAATAGGAAGGTACACATTTTGTTTTAATTTATTATCAGGTTTTGATTTGATACGGAGTTTTAAAAAATAAAAATATTTTGAATTTTATGGTTTCAACTAAAGATATGTAGAATGTATCAATACTTTTTTATCGTATGGTCTGAAACATGTCAAATACAAAGTTAAAATTGAAGAATTGCAAAAAATGAAAAACGACACTATTCTTTTTTAAACGGACTACTACTTGAGGACCTTCCAAAGAATGTGTTGTTGTGTCTATCATTTCTCATTTTAATAATAAAAGTCGATTGTTTACTTGAACAAAATGTTTCATATTGATAGTGAAAGAGTACTATCTTAGAAAATTGTATGGTAAGATATTAATCCTTATTAAAATTTTCTTTCACATTTTCCTCTATATTAGGTCTTCATTTTCTTCCCAAAAATCAAAATGCACTCTTAAATACCTAACATTGACAAAGGAAAAATAAAGAATATCTTTTTTTTTACCCTCCCTAAGAGCTTCCACCCCTTTTTGCTTCCTTGGTGACTCAAACTCGCAACCTTCGAGTTGGAAGTGAGAGGTGCTTACCATCCGAGCAACTCCCTCTCGTCGAATATCATAGCAAGTAGAATTCCCTTTTATTAAGCTTCTTGGAAAGACTTATCAAGGAACTTGAGAGACCCTTTGCAACAAACTTCGTATATAGGCTTATTGAAAAAATGAAATGCACTTTTCTTTTTAGTCTGTTCTGAAAAGAATACTCTATGTTTCTATATTTAGTAATAATTTAACTTTAAAATGTCTATATATAGTCACACAAACATTTATGACTTGTTTTAAACCATAAGTTTCAAAAGTCAACTTTTCTTTCTTAAATTTCGTGTCAAATTAAATAATATCACATAAATTGAGATGGAGAAAGTTTCACTTATGAGGTAGGCAATCTGACATCATAATAATATCATCATTTGAAACTTAATATCTTACGTAAGGGAGGTTAGAAATTAGAATCATTCAAATTGTTAGAGGACTTTGTGCATCATTTGATGTACTCTTTATATAAGTAGATATACATGAGAATGACATATTCAAAACTATAACTTAATTTTATAATTTGATCAAAAAATATTTTCACGCAATTAGTTTGCTTTAAAAATGAAATTTATAATCTTAAAAATAGAATAAATTATGTATTACAATAAATAAAAATAACAAAATAATATAAAAGAATATTTATAATGATAATGTAGATAACATATATAAGCTCTTTATTATTACATCTTAATTTAGAGTTTAAGCCGCAATACAAATTTACCTGCACCAAGCATTCACACCAAACTAATGCATGCTAGGCATGCGTCTTTGGTATGTACATTTTGTACTTAACTATGATCAACTCTAAATATGTATTTTCACATTACCTTTTAAATACTAAAATTAATTTTATTGGTTTAATCAGTAATCACCCATTACGGATAAATATTTAAGTAAACTAACTTGAACGGCGAAACAAAAATAAAACATAGAACAACGTAACTATAATGCCACTATATATTAATGAATTAATTTGTTGTTTGTCATGTTGACTAAGTTAACCATAAAGAGTTATTGACCGTTGGATAAACAACTTCGTCCATTCTGATTGGTGTAGTACACTGACGTTTTACCAACCTTTGACTCAACAGCCTTACAGCTGTACCCCATTATAGATCTGGACGAGAGAACTCAGCCAGGGACCAGGTTTCTGCATTTGTGAGGATAATCAAAACACCTAAGAAGATAACATTTTCCCCTTTTTTTAATGATGACTCACAAATATTTCTCACACTGAATTTATTCATTCATTTCAATGTCAGCAGTCCCAATAACAAGGATCTGATTTCTTGTTGGATCTTTAAGTTTGTTAAATCATCAAAACTTAACATCAATTCCAAAATAACATTTTCCCCCATTTTGATGATAACATACTTATTCACTAGTTCCCCCTATCAACAAGAATTCTTTAGGTAACTAGAGTTTCATTATCCCCGAAGTTTGTCAAATCATCAAAACATCAAAATAACATTTTTCCCCTTTTTGATAATGACAAACAACTTCTTCCCCCTATCGGCATGACTAGGTCCTCTTCAAGTAGCTAGCATTGATTCCCCCTATCGCCATGACCATGCCTTTTTCAAATAGCTAGCATTTATTCCCCCTATCAGCTTGACCCTGTCTTCTTCAAGGTAGTTAACATCATTGATCGCATACCTTTAACATAGCTAACATCATTGATCTCATACCTTCAACAATTATTTTCCCCCTTTCGACATCATAAAAAAGGGTTAAAGCAGTAAACCAAGTTGACAGAAATGCAGTCCAAGCAAATTCATGGCCACTTGGGCAACACTGAGCATGAGTAAAAATACATAAAGTAATGAGACAAGTCAGTAGAAGCAAGATATTTTTCATTCAGAAATAAAAGATCAGCCACTAAAGCACTGCACATAATATTACGAATGAGAACCAAAACAATGCCCATAGAGTTTCGATAGAGAAGGGAAGAATGAGGATTGACATGAGATTTAGGAAGAGAGGGGATGACTTAGGAGCAAGGGATTGGAAAAATTGGATTAATGGAGCATATCCCTTAGCATGGTACTTTCAGAAGCCTCTATTGAAGTTCACATTCTTCACTGCCCAGACTTCATGTTGAATCTTCAAAGCTACTATTTTTTTTTTCAACCTGGTCCCTCTGATAATGCTGTGTCAGAGGCTGTGCCTTCAGGTGTCACGCCCCGAGCCTACACCCTGGGCGGGACCTGCACCCGAAGACTATTGCTGGCCCCAAGCGAACCCTTGGCCTGACTTTCTTAACTCAGCGGAAACCTAACTCAACAGAATAACTCAATGCAAATACAAGGTTACAAAACAACTTAACTGATAAAGTTTGGCCAAAAAGGCAACTCGAGTCTCAAAATAGAATATTTACATATATACATAGATGAGAGACTCAAAACTTAACTGACTGACTGTCTATGAAGCCTCTAAAATACTGAGATGGATGTTGGGACAGACCCCGCAATATCCTAATAAAACAAAACTTAAGAACGCAAATAACCGAGTCCTACGGAAAGCAAAGAGGCTCACCACTGACTCTGGAGTGCTCAGCTGGATCAACGGCGTACTGAATGCTGATCCTGGGTACCTGCGTCTGTATCATAAAATGATGCAGGCCAACTGACATCAGTACATGGAATATACGAGTATGCGAACTGGACCGCTAAACACCAACTTAAGCTTGAAAGGGATACAAAAGAGAACTTACCTTGGCTCTGTTCAATTCATGAATGACTGAACTCAATATAAAGCAATAAGACACATGCAATATATATAAAGCTTTGTAAAACTATTTAAAACATGACGTAAAAATCATATTTATAATATCATGAAAATACCATGCTTCCTCTCAAAGTCTACTTGTGCAATGCATGAATGAAGTCCCATACCCCCATCCATACTAAGCAGAGCTTATCGAGGAACCAAGCTCTTTCTGCTACTGTGGGAGTTTCTCTAACCGATAACCACCACTATGAAACTAAGTGGTGATACAACGTTTTACCTCACGTTGCCCAAGGACCATCCTATACTTTGCCGTGATATAGGACCTTACTTTTGCTTAGTGGATCCGTTAGCTTAACTTTCGTGGTCATCTAAAAAGTATGACCCGAGAAATCTCATGTTGGCTACATGGTTCTATGGGGGCTGTGAGTTCTTTGAACGCTCCCCCAATTCGGTGCTCAAGACTACTCCCAAAAATACTTTAGCTCATAAGTGTTTTAAACACATCTTTCTTTAGTTGAGATAATTACTCAAAACTTAGCCCAAAGGCACTTAAAAACTCTTTTTAAAAAGAACAAATCAAAACCATATTTTTTTAATATGATCATTGATTACTCGGGATATTCATACTGCTTAAACATTGATGGTATATCTAGAGACCATACTGTTTAAACATTGATGACATACTCGATTTGTCATACTAATCATATTTTAGAAACTCTTTTGCAAAACTCATCTTTCCTTTTTAAAAGAGATAATGCTCAAACTTCTCAAAACTCTAATGGAAATCTCAGTTTCCTCTCAACTTAAATGTGAAAACACTTATAAACTTCTTTGGGAAATACTTAGTTCCCTAATTACTTTTGAGAAATGCACTTGACTCTTGACTCTTGACTTAACTCGAAACACTTGACTTAACTGTAAACTGTATGCTCTTTACTCTTTACTTAACTTGGAACTTGAGACTCTTTGCTTGACTTGAAACTCTATACTTAACTTGGAGCTCGATACTTAACTTGGAACTTGAGCCTTAGAATGAAGTTAAAACGTTTAATGAAGACTCTTGAAAAACTTTGAAGACTTGCTTGGACTTACTTAACTTCTAAGCTTGACTTCTAATTTCACTTGACTTGGAAACTAACTTCACTTGAATTGGAAACTAACTTCACTTGAATTGGAAACTAACTTCACTTGAATTGGAATCTAACTTCACTTGAATTGGAAACTAACTTCACTTGAATTGGAAACTAACTTCACTTGACTTTGATACTAATCCGCCTTGAATTGGATTATGGATTCAAGACATAATGATCTCATGTTTACAACACTTCTCATTTTCTTACTCACTTGCTCGAGTCTTGAAACAAGTTACTAGACATTGTAGACGACTCCTCACAAGGACTCAAAGGAATTTCCTTAGAATATTTGAAAGAATTCTCAAAACATAACTCTCAACTCTACCTTGAATTTGAATTATGAATTCAAGATTTTGATCATGTTAGGAATGACTTTTTAGGTGTTTAGAAGTAACTTAGAGTAATTAGAATCGAAAATGAGTGAATGCGCACTTTAAATGAACTCAAATGGGGCAACCGACGACAACTGGTTGGGGCAGGTGACCCTGGCGCCATGGGTGGCGCGGGGCGCCAGCCCCTAAACTTCGGAGGTGAGTTTGGGGCGCTCTGGCAGGCGCGTCGCGCCAGGCCCCCAACCCAGAAATTTCAGCAAGCTCATTTTCTCGTTTTCTCACCTTATTTCACCTAAAATCGAATGGTTTCTTCCCCAAATCACTTAGAATCATTAAAACCCTCAATATACCATAGATTCAACTCAAAAACACCACCGAAAACATACACCAAACCAACAAGAAACTTCAACAACGCAACCACAAACTTCAACCAACACAACCACAAACTTCAACAAATACAACCAACAACTTCAACAACACAACCCAACAACTCCAACAACATGACCAACCTTTTCTCAAAAATAAAACAAGTTTGATGTGTGGGGGAAAGGATCACCCAACACTAAAAGCTCACATACCTTAATAGGAATCACCCCCGACGATACCACGACGATCTTCTTGCTTGATCTTCTCTTCTTCTTCTCTCAAAACCCTCACTCTCACTCTTTTAAAAAGGTAAAACTGATCAAAAATCAGCCTAACACATTCATATAACCCCAAAAGATAAACTAGGGAAAAGACCAAAATGCCCTTAAAATTTCCGGACGGATTCCCTGCCAACTGCCCAACTTTCAAAGGGCATAACTCGCTCATACGAACTCAGAATCGAGCAAACTCGGTGGCGTTGGAAAGATCATTCCACAAGCTTCACAACCATAACTGGAACTACTCCTAAATCATCCTGAGATAGGAGTTACGACTGCTCAAAGTTGGCTAAAAATTCACTGATTTCCATACTTGGCCAAATTTCCAAAACTTTAAAATTCTTTCCAAAAATGACTATTTCCAATTCAACTCTTCTTGGAACTCAATGTGCTATATCTAGGGACCTTAACTTAACACTCAAGAAATTTTATTCCACAGTAAAATCTCACTCCATATGAAGGACGGCTCGAGTCTTAGTTCGAAAAACTCTCTGGGGTGTTACATCAGGCAAACCATTTCAGTATCCTTGTTAGCAAGATCAATTGTCAGCTTCCAACACTTGCCTGGGTTTCTCATAACATAAAGATTGGTAAAATCAAACTTACCCAAAGCCTCAGCGATGAATAGATCAATGATTGAGGAACCAAAAAGAAATTTCATTTCATTTTTTTAAAATCAGACACCCTCCTATTCAGAATGCTTTCAGTTCTCAGAATATTAACTTCCCCCTTTTGAACAACATCTTTTCCACGTCTTTCTTTTGCTAGGTGGACCTGGTTCCTCTTTTCACTTAAACCATCTTCATCATAAAAATCTCCAGTAAGAACAAAGAGTTTAACCATTTGAAGTGTTTTTTAGAGAGGAGAAAATAGGGTTTTAAAAATTTCTGATCTTGGAAGGGGATTTGAAAAGAAATATGGAGTATAAAGGAAGTGAAATGGTGTATTATGTGAAAGAGGATGTCATTTAGGTATTCAAAGATGGGACAACGATCAGATACCTAAATGACAGACATGTGGCAATTGTAACGGTTCACATGCATAATTCAAACTGCAATGTTAAGAGTGCTAGCCTTCGAGAACAAACCAGGTCCCTCTCTATAGTTTGAATGTGATTGCATATATCTGTCCAGACCTCTCCTTTCCTTCAGCCCTTTTGCCATGTGTGTATACCTACAAAAGGTATGAAACTGAATTTGATAAAACATACATAACTGAAAAGTAAGAATACCTTCATGAGGGAGTTGATTGTTTCAGGCAGGATCCATTCAAAAAAGTTTCAGCATTCCCAACATTAGTTTGATTATTTCAGCCAGATCTTTAAGAGCTTCAAGATGCTGCTTGATCCACAAGAGTTGAGCCCATCAAGAGGCACTTGCTACACTTTCTGCCTCAGTTGTTGAAAGAGCAACTGAATCTTGCCTTTTAGTTTCCCATGAGTGAGAGATCAGCCGATAACATAAGCCTCACTCCCGAGGTACTCTTTCCATCAACTTGATACCCAGCATAATCAGTATCACATGTTCCTCCAAATCAAAAAGTCTCCTGATGGACAAAATAGAACCAGGTCCCTGTTATCTTCAAGTGTCTTCGAATTCTCTTAGCAACCTTCAAATGTGATTCATTTGTACAAAAATGAAGTCAATGAACCAGGTTCATCAACATCTAGCTTCAAGTTAGTGCCCATGAGAGTATGAATTGTCTAGGCATCCATTATATGAAAATTTTTCAGCAGCTTCTTTGAACTGGTACCAGGTCCTTGTCTTTGATTAGACATCAATTGCCCTGAATGTTGTGCTAACTTCTTCTCTGTAGTTAAGGTCCTATGAGAGTATACAACTGGTCCTCACCTAGGGCTTCAATGAAGATGTCGGCCACTTGATCTTCCATTTTACAAAACTTCATAATGACATTACCCCTCTTTATCATTGTTTTGACTTCAAGTATGTTAAGCCATTTGAGCAGCTCCTTGATGACCTTTTCTTGACAAACAAGGGTATTCTTAAAGGTTTTCTGAATTTATAGCTCTAAGAAGAAATCTCCCATCATGCTAATTTAGAATTCACTACCCATGAATGCGGCAAACTCTTCACACAACAACTTAAAAGGTTGCTCCAAAGATGACATCATCGATATACACTTGAATGATCAGCAATTCATTTCCTTGTGATTTCAAAAAGAGGATTTTGTCAATGTTACCTCTTTTGAAACCATTGTTGAGAGGAACTTGGACAACCTGTCAGCTGGTTGGGAAACCAAGTGTCATACTTTGCTTCTTTCAAATTGAGCTTTATTAGCTTCTTCATAATCATCTCCAGAATTCACATTATCAGTTTGAACTGCATCATCTTTGCTCAGCACTGTCCATAGGACCGGGTCCCTTATCAGGTTCATCATCTGCATCAGCTTCCTTGGGACTGTTGGATTTGTGAGACCATCTCTCTGAATCTGAAGTATCTCTTCCATCTCAAAATCTTCTTTGTTTTGCAACTTACTTCTCAATTCTTCCAGGCTCATCAAAAATCACATGAGCATCTTTTTTTCAATGCACATATTTTTATACACCAGATAATCCTTGCTAGAGGATGAATATCCCACTGATACTCTTTCGAACTTCATTGAGATTAAGCTTCTCAATGTCATAATTTTGGTCACAGAGCATGTAACATTCATCACTTCAGCCTGAAGGTTCTTTCAAATATTAAAAGCCTGCATATTTCACCTGAAGTATGGTCTGATCTGGTTCTCTTTAACACCAGTGTCACAACCTTTGTCATCTGCAAATTTCATTTTGTGCAAATTGGGGATCAGGTCCTTTGACACAAGTTTGTGCAGTAGAGAAACATTCACAAGAGCACGTCTCTCATGTCATACCTCAACATTCTCACTTTGAGAACTAAGGCAAGTGAGACTGTCTCAACGAGCAATAATCAGATCAACAATATACATGTTCTTGCATCTTTTTTCTATCAAAATCATCGCTCGAGAAAGCAAGTTTGTGACCACACGTTCTTTCTGATAAGAACTTAACTTTATTTCATTCATCACACATCTATGAAACACTTGAAAGATTGTACTTCAACCATTGACATAGTACATATCCTCAAAAGTGTGTTCCATAGATTTCCCAAACATGTCTGCCCCAAAAAAAATATACCCATTCTTGCCATCGCCAAATGAGACACCTCCACCTTGAAGTGCCCTGAGAGAGAGGAGAATTTCTAATTTTCACAGTCATGTGCTTTGAGCATCCACTTATTCATAAACCAACATTGACTGTTACTACCTCCTCTCACTTGCATAACAAATCACTTGTTAGCCTTGGGAATCCACTTGAGATGGAGTTCCCAAAAACTATCAAGAGGCATAATGAGAAACCTTCTAGTCCATTGTGGCAAAGCATTCTTACTGAATCAGTATCTGGGACCAGGTACCTTCTTTCTGTCAACTTTACAAAACATTACTTGATTTTCTTTAGTCTTTCTCAAGGATTCACAATTTCTCTACATGTGGCCATTTCTTCCATAGCGGGTGCATAACAAGTTATCGGACATAAACACATACTTGCTATGAAGATTATATGAAGGTTCTATCTTTCGACACACCAAGCCTTTCCCGCTGTTAAATTTCTGATTTTCCAATTTTGAAAGAATCATTGAGGAGTCAGTCTATTTCAAGGACTAATTTAGCTCTTCTTTAACTTTACTGAGATCATTTGCTAACTGTGAGTTTCTTTCGAGTGTTGCAAGTAGCTTAGACTCAGAAATTTTAAGACTTTCCTCTAAATTAAGTTCAAAGCTACTGAGTTTTATTTTTCCACTCTTAGAGGTACCAGGTCCTTCTTCAGTTTGACGACTTTCAGTCTCTAGAATACTCAGCCTCACGTTCATTTCAAACAGATGTGAAGTAAGGGTGGTTTTTTCATCTTCACTACGGTTCAGATTTTCATTCAAAAGCAAATTTTCAGTTGTTAACTTATTAACAGAGTCAATCAAAACAGCAGCAAGTTTTATCAATCTTCTAATTGACAAGGTATCTAAATCACTTTTAAGATCGAAGAGAGTTACCTCATCCTTGTCATCTTCATCATCAGATTTAGCCATCAATGAGAATATTGATGTCACGCCCCGAGCCTACACCCTGGGCGGGACCGGCACCCAGACACCATTGCTGGCCCCATGCGAACCCTTGGCCTGGCTTTCTTATCTCAGCGGAAACTAAACTCAACAGCACAACTCAATACAATGAAAGGTTATAAAACAACTTAACTGATGCATAACATACCAAAAGGCAACTAGAGTCTCAAAATAGAATATTTACATATATACATAGATAAGAGACTCAAAATTAACTGACTGGCTGTCTATGAAGCCTCTAATATACTGAGATGGATGTTGGGACAGACCCCACAACACCCTAGTAGAACAAAACTAAGAACACAAAATAATTGAGTCCTCCGGAATGCAAGAAGGCTCACCACTGACTCTGGAATGCTCAGCTGGATCAACGGCGTACAAGATGCTGATCCGGGGTACCTGTATCTGCATCATAACAAGATGCAAGCCAACTGGCATCAGTACGTGGAATGTACGAGTATGCGAGATGGAAATCTGAACCACAACTTAAGCTTGAAAGGAGTACAAGAGAACACTTACCTTGACTCTGTCCGACTCATGAACAACTAAACTCAAATATGTAAAGTCATAAGACACATGCAATACATAAATATCTAAGAAAAAAACAATGTAAATAACTTAACTCGTTAATGATAAAACAATAACAAACTCAACTTTAATTACTTAAAAGTAATATAACTTTTGTGGGAGGTTCTTTAACCGACAACCACCACTATGAGCCCTAGTGATGATACAACGTCTTACCTCACGTTGCCCGAGGACCATCCTATACCTTGCCGTGATATAGGACCTTACTTTTGCTTAGTGGATCCACTAGCCTAATCTTACGTGATCATCTAAAAAGAATGATACGTCAAGTCCCATGTTGGCGCATGGTTCTTATGGAGAGTTGAGTTAGTATGAACTCGTGTCCCCAATTCGGTGCTCAATACTACTCCCAAAAATGCTTTGGCTCATAAGTGTTTTTAAACGCCTCTTTCTTTAATTGAGATAATTACTCAAAACTTAGCCAAACGGCTCCTTTTGGAAAACATGATTCCTTTCTTATGTAAATGTAAAACATTTATAAACTTCTTGGGGAATATATAGTTCCCTAATAGCTTTCGAGAGAATGGACTCAACTTTAAACTCTTGACTTAACTTGAAACCCAAGACTCTTACTCGACTTGAAACTTGAGACTCTTTTCTTGACTTGGAACTCAACACTCTTGCTTGACTTTGAAACTTGAAACGAAGTTAAAACGTTCAATAATGACTCTTGAAAAGCTTTAAAGACTTGCTTGAACTTACTTCTTGACTTTACTTGACTTGACTCTAACTTCCCTTGACTTTGATACTAACTCGCCTTGAATTGGATTATGGATTCAAGCCATATAATCGCATGTTTATAGATGAGTTCGGGAGCTTTAAATGTACATTTGAGTGTTGGAAACAACTAGGAAACATAGGTATAACACCTAGGAACATGCATGAGAAAGTGTGAAAGAAAGGGAGGAACTTGGTGCCCTTGACGCTCTGCAAGGCGCGGAGCGCCAGCCCTCAAAGGTCAGAGGTCACCTGCTGGCGCTCTGAGTGGCGCGCCGCCTCAAGGGCTGGGCTTCAGAGCCCCTCTTGGGGCGCGCTGGCAGGTGCGACGCGCCAATCCCTAGCCCAAAAAATCGGACTTTTATCCCTCTTTTCTTCAACTCTAAACCATCCTTACTTCCAAGGTTCCAATCCCACCCATTAGGGATCACAAAATCCCTCAATATACAATAGATTTCAACTCAAGAATACAACCAAATCATGTCCCACAACCAACAAGAACTTCAACAACACAATCAACAACATCAACAACAACTAACAACTTCAACAACATATCCAATCCTTTCTCAAATCATAAAATGAGATTGGTGTGTGGGGGAAAGGGTCAACCCACACAAATAACTCACATACCTTGATAGGGATCACCCCCGACGAAAATCCACGATGATCTTGACGAAAACTCCTTGATCTCTTCTTCTTCTTCTCTTCTTTTTCTCTTCTTCTCTTCTTCACTCTCAACCCTAGCTTTCACTCTCTTAAAATGGAACAAAATGATCCAAGTATCAGCCTAACTGAACAATATAACCTCAAAAGAAATAGCTAGGGAAAAGACCAAAATGCCCTTAATTTTCCGGACAGATTTCCATGCCAACTGCCCAACTTCTAAAAGGCATAACTCGCTCATATGAACTCGGAATTGAGCAAACTTGGCGGCGTTGGAAAGGTCATTCCACAAGATTCACAACCATAACTGGAACTAATCCTAACTCATCCTGAGATGGAAGTTATGACTGCTCAAAGTTGGCCAAAAATTCATTTTTTCCCCACAGCCAAATTTTCCAGATTTTTAAATTCTTTCCAAAAATGACTATTTTCGATTTTTAAGCCTCTTCATAGTTATTTCAACTTACCGGATGTTACAATTGAGTTGAAGACATTTTCTTCATCCTTGACAGCCATCATAGAAACATCTCCATAATGTTCAGACTCCTCAGAGTCGCTGGAAGGATTTCCTCATACAACAAAGGCCTTTTTCACCATCTGATCAGCATTGGCCTTTCGCCCAACATAGTTGGTCCCTACGCTTATCTTTGTCTCCTCTGGCATAGTCTTGAAACTCATGTTTGGGGCTTGGACAATCTCTCATGAAATGTCCTAGCTTTCCACACTTGTGGCAAAGATCATTTGCATTTGTTGTTCTGCTAGGGTTGCCCTTTCTATGAAATCCTCCATGCTTTTTGACAATTTTTGAAACCTTCTAGTAAAAAAACCATCTCTTCCTCATTTACAAAAGCATCATTTTGAGATGCCTTCAGTGCAACGAATTTGTCTTTCTTTCCTTCCTTCTTGGATGAATCCTGTAGTTTGTTCAACTCATAGGTTTGCAAGTTGCCTATCAAATCATCAATTGTAAGGGTCTTCAGATCTTTTTCTCTAGTGATGGCATTCACTTTGCTCTCCTATGATTTGGGAATAACTCGAAGGATTTTTCGAACTTTCTTTCTTGGATGAATGGGTTCACCAAGACAACGAAGTTCATTTGTGATAGACGTAAATCGGGAGTGCATCTCATGAATGTTTTCACATTCCTTCATGATAAAGTTCTCATACTGAGTTGTCAACATGTCAACCTTGGACTTCTTAACTTGAGTATTCGTCTGCTCCTATTCCACATTCCAGCAACTTCTTGGCTTTATAATTTTTCTTGATCTTCTTTCTGTCTATATCATCATATTCTCTTCTAGACTTGGGAACTATCCGAGTTAGATCTCCCTCCTTTACATCCTTGGTAGGAACATAAGGACCATCAAGCACCACATCCCAGAGCTCGTTGTCTTTTGTCATAATATAATCATGTATTCTATTCTTCCATAACCCATATAACTGACCGCTGAAACGAGGAGGACGTGTGGTAGATTGACCTTCTTCCAAACTTGGTGGAGCCATCATTCCTTCAAGATCTGTTCTCTTGGTGTTAACTAGACAGAGAATCCATCGCTCTGATACCAATTATTGGAATGAATGCGTCCACCAGTGACCACGGGACCAGGTCCCTCAGTAGAATAACAGTGCAGAAAGTAAATATCACAATATGAAACAGACACAAGATTTTTACGTGGAAACCTCCTTGATCAAGGGAGTAAAACCATGACCTGTCTCATAGGATTTTCCAAACTGTTTTTACTAGTCTTCTTAAGCAAAAGTAAAACATAGTTTACACCACAACAATGAGATTAACCTCCTAATCTCACACTAAGTAATACAA
Source organism: Solanum verrucosum (assembly GCF_900185275.1). Classification (NCBI taxonomy): domain Eukaryota; kingdom Viridiplantae; phylum Streptophyta; class Magnoliopsida; order Solanales; family Solanaceae; genus Solanum; species Solanum verrucosum. Next base: position 1,404,409 of record NW_026020398.1, read on the forward strand.
CAATTACTTAACCGAGACTAAGTAGATACCACATTGCCCACTAAGTTACCTACCTCTAGATAACTTAGACTTTACCTAATCAGATACAACATTGCCGACTAAATCACCTACCACTAGATGACTTAGAATTTTGACTAAGCAGCAACAATGTTTCCCACTAAATTAGTTGACCTTAACTGACTTAGACTTTTGGTAGAACAAAATGAAGATCTAATTCCTTTATAGATTAAGAATAGATTTACAATATAAGCACATGAGACACAAAGCTCTAAATACAACAAAGACTCTTCAATACTCCATCTGGTCCCTTGTTGATATGAGCAATGTTCTTCCTTGAAGATGACCTTCTTTTCAAGCTTATGAATTTTCAGAGAACATCCAAGTTTTTGTTTGCCAAATCTTAAGTTTGTGTTTTGTTGGAAGAGACTATATTAAAATGAACACAAATTCCTTGGGACCGCCCATTGGCTAAGAGCCTGCCTCTCTGGAAGGATGTGCACTTACCATATCAGAAGTGGCAGCTTTTCTGACAGTTGTTTTGTCGTCCTTTCACATACGCAGTCTTGCAGGGACCAGGTCCCTTGCAAACTTTTCTTCGTGAGTTCTTGAGAAGACTTGATGTCACTCTCTCCTTTTGAATTAATGAATTAATTTGTTGTTTGTCGTGTTGACTAAGTCAACCATAAAGAGTTATTGACCGTTGGACAAACAACTTCGTCTATTTTGATTGGTGTAGTACGTTGATGCCTCACCAACCTCTGACACGACAACTTTACAACTGTACCCCATTATAGATCTTGACGAGAGAACTCAGCCAGGGACCAGGTCCCTGCATTTGTGAGGATCATCAAAACACCTAGAATATAACATTTTCCCCTTTTTTAATGATGACAGTCAAATATTCCTCACACTAAGTTTATTCATTCATTTCACTGTCAGCAGTCCCAATAACAATGATCTGATTCCTTGTTGGATCTTTAAGTTTGTTAAATCATCAAAACTTAACATCAGCTCCAAAATAACAATGTATGCGAAATTAGGACGCAATGTATTGAGACGTTTTGGGATGTATCCGAATTCCACCAAATTTAAGGAATTTTGTGATTTGGAAAAGAGTAAGAATATGATATAATTAGCTTTTAATATTATGAATTTTGTGTAAAACTCTCATATTATTATTATTATTAGTTATTACTACATAATTATCATAAAATTCTCTATTTGTTATAGTAACATCCAATAGGTCATGTAATTGTCTACCCAGAAACTATGTTGCATTTGCAAAAAAGACTCAACTTTGATGTTGGGTCTTATTCAATATTAATCATGTTACTATATGACATACGACCAATTCAAAATAAAAATTGACTGGGGTTGACGATGAGTGTGCCACTTTTTTCTTTTCCACAAGACTTCCAAAGTTCTTTATGTGTGTTTTATTATAATAGGAAGGTACACGTTTTGTTTTAATTTATTATCAGGTTTTGATTTGATACGGAGTTTTAAAAAATAAAAATATTTTTTGAATTTTATGGTTTCAATTAAAGATATGTAGAATGTATCAATACTTTTTAATCGTATGGTCTGAAACATGTCAAATACAAAGTTAAAATTGAAGAATTGCAAAAAATGAAAAACGACACTATTCTTTTGTAAACGGACTACTACTTAATTGAGGACTTTCCAAAGAATGTGTTGTTGTGTCTATCATTTCTCATTTTAATAATAAAAGTTGATTGTTTACTTGAACAAAATATTTCATATTGATAGAGAAAGTGTACTATCTTAGAAAATTGTATGGTAAGATATTAATCCTTAACAAAATTTTCTTTCACATTTTCCTCTATATTAGGTCTTCATTTTCTTCCCAAAAATCAAAATGCACTCTTAAATACCTAACATTGACAAAGGAAAAATAAAGAATATCTTTTTTTTTTACCCTCCATAGGAGCTCCCACCCCTTTTTGCTCCCTTGGTGACTTGAACTCGCAACCTTCGAGTTGGAAGTGAAGGGTGCTTACCATCCGAGCAACTCCCTCTCGTCGAATATCATAGCAAGTAGAATTCCCTTTTATTAAGCTTCTTGGAAAGACTTATCAAGGAACTTGAGAGACCCTTCGCAACAAACTTCATATATAGGCTTATTGAAAAAATGAAATGCACTTTTCTTTTTAGTCTGTTCCAAAAAGTATACTCTATGTTTTTATATTTAGTAATAATTTAACTTTAAAATGTCTATATATAGTCACACAAACATTTATGACTTGTTTTAAACCATAAGTTTCAAAAGTCAACTTTTCTTTCTTAAATTTCGTGTCAAATCAAATAATATCACATAAATTGAGACAGAGAAAGTTTCAATTATGAGGTAAGAAATCTGACATAATAATAATATCATCATTTGAAACTTATTATCTTACGTAAGGGAGGTTAGAAATTAGAATTATTCAAATTGTTAGAGGACTTTGTCCATCATTTAATATCTTCTATATATAAGTAGATATACATGAGAATGACATATTCAAAACTGTAGACTTAATTTTATAATTTGATCAAAAAATATTTTCACGCAATTAGTTTTCTTTAAAAATGAAATTTATAATCTTAAAAATAGAATAAATTATGTATTACAATAAATAAAAATAACAAAATAATATAAAAGAATATTTATACTGATAATGTAGAAAACATATGTAAGCTCTTTATTATTACATCTTAATTTAGAGTTTAAGCCGCAATAAAAATTTACCTGCACCAAGCATTCACACCAAACTAATGCATGCTAGGCATGCGTCTTTGGTATGTACATTTGGTACTTAACTATGATCGACTCTAATATGTATTTTCACATTACCTTTTAAATACTAAAATTAATTTTATTGGTTTAATCAGTAATCACCCATTACGGATAAATATTTAAGTAAACTAACTTGAACGGCGAAACAAAAATAAAACATAGAACAACGTAACTATAATGCCACTATATATTAAAGCTCCATAGTGAAATTGGGTAACACATGTATGACCTAATCGTTAATGAAATGGATAAGGTGCACGCAAGTTAATACATCAATTTTATTATAAAAAATAAAAAGAAATTTCGTACTTAACAAGAAAGCAAAAATAATAAAACACTGTCGTTGAAAACTTGGAACAAATTCAAAATTTTCAATATTATATTGTTTGCCATTTAATTTTCTGCCCAACCCTAACTGTCCTAGGTTTGTGATAGAAAATAAATGGAATAAATTGGCTGTAGCATTTATTAATAAAATACACGGATAAAAATTGTCGACATTAGAAGTAGCTGCATAAGAATGAAATAATCTTAAGACTTAAGTTATTAAATATATAGTTGACCATATAGCTGCTAATTAATTTGTCATTTCTTTATCATCAAAAAAACACAGCAGTAGCAGTTTTTTTTAAAAAGAATATTAATTTACTATATGTCCATGATAAATTGGTTAATTGAAAAGATTATTAAGCGTACGTTTTACTTGCCTTAGACTCTAACAAAAACTTAAGACTACCATAATAATGTTATATTCAGTGTAGTCTTATAAATGAGATATTCTAAAATCCTCGACTCAAGTAATAACATATTCAACGTAATCTCACAAATGAGATATCTATGTAATTTTTGCTCATACCTTATATGAAAATAAAAAAATTATTTCTAATAGATCCTCAATTTAATATAATAACATATCGAATGCAATCTTGCATATGAGATAATATTCTAACAAAAATGATATGTACATAATCTTGTTTCAACTTTATGAAGATGAAGAAGTTATTTACGATAGATCCTTCGCTTGACCCACAACTATTATTTTAAAAATGTGAAGACTATATGAAAAATCCTACATCATATTAGGAAACCACATAGAAGGGACTAGAAAGTGGATGAATCAATGCAAAAGAATACTAATCCCCAAAGTTATGGGGAAAAGGGAACATCAATTACACCTCCACGCAAACTTAAGAAGACAGCAAATTCAAGCACCTTTTTAGGTTGTTTACATGTGAAAATGTTTTTCACGAAATATCTTTTTTTTGGATAATATTTTTTCTGGAAAATAAATGAGACATTTATTTATTTTCAGTGTTCAGTAAAGAAGCATCAAATAATATTATCTCATAAATATTTTATATAATCTAGATAAATATTATAGAATAAGAATTGAAGGGTACGTAGGTGTATGAGGTGGTGCGGCTCTGGGAGGGTGATGGTAGCCACAAGCAAAGGCGGAGCTAGGTGGGGTTCATGGGTTCAGACGAATCCACTAGCTTTTCGTAGACTTTATATTTGTATTAGAAAATTATAAAAAATTATGTATATTAACTTGTGAACCCCAAACAAATTGATTTAGCACCTCCAAACTCCTAACTTTGGCTCCACCTCTGGCCGCAAGCCGGTGTGTTGAAGGGTGGGGAGGAGACAATTAGTAGAATGCTATTTATAAAATTTATTTTCACTTCCATTGAAAAAATAATTTTTCACATTTTAAAAAAATATTTTCGCAAAAAATTGATCAACTAAACATAAAAAAATAAATTAAAACCAGACATAAATAATATGTCCAAACAGTAGAAAATTCGAGGTACATACTTAGATCAATAGATAATATATAGTATGTGTACGTATTTATGTTGAAATTGTAAAAGCAAAGTTGTTAAAGCGCAAAGAACATATTCAGATAATGTTGTTTTACTGCACTGAAATTCCTGGAAACTCCCAGTAGTAATTATTGATTCGAATTAAAATAAAAAATTCAAATCTGAAAATATTGTTCTTCCTTTTAGATTTGTTGTGCCTTTTCACCTCTTTTATGTATTCTATAATACAACTCATTTTCACATTTCTTAGAATTTGTGTAGAGACGAATTCATGATATAAGTTTATAGGCGATCTTTAAGAATTTTCAGCATATACTTTTAAAGTTATGTATGGAGTAATATTTATTATTTATAACAAGTTTACTAAATTTCTTAATATAAATTTATGCTCCATATTGAAAGTAGTTAATTTAGATGTATTCGATCCTCTGGATTAATTTATTGAGTAGTGAATTTCTATATAGATGGATAGAGATAATTTAGTAGAAAACATGAAATGATAATTCTTGCAAGTTTAGCAGGGAAAAATGTTTAACACGACACAATTAAGACAAGGCGAGCATAGAGGGGCAGATGAGTGTTCATTCAAATTTTGAGTCACTTTCATAACGAACGATATATTAATTTTAAATGACAAAGTTAAGAAGTATATCAGACTTTTTTTCCTTTTATTTATGTAGTAAATGATGAGTTCTTTAGTAACATTTATAACTCTGCTATTAAACTAGACCGACCAGGTTTGGATTTCAAATTTGTCGGAAAGATTAGGTATGTTTGATAGTTCAATATATGAGAAAAAAGCTCGATTTATTTGAATACAAAGCTTACTAGGCACTATGCTTTAAAATTGTGGTCCCACTTTTTATTTCAAAGTTTTGCATCTTTGAAAAGGGGAGTACTCTTTTGTTTTCAAAGTGAAAAACGATAAACACTTTTTCATTGATATGTTTTTATTATTGTACACCCTTAAGATGATCATGTTCCCCGCAAAAAACAACGAAATAGTGCTCACTAGCCATTTTTTTCGACCTCATCTCTAAGAAAAATAATCATTTTTTCAAATTCGACAAGTGAAACTTCATAACAATATCCTGGAACTTTACATGTGAAATTTGAAACTTCAGAACAATAACTATTTACAAAGACTAAAAAGTTAACTATTTGTGACTTTACCCAAAATAAATTAATCCAAAATAGTGTGGAAGGAAGCTGGAAATGCTTGGACATTACAAAAAAATAAATCACCTCCAATGGAAACATAATTAAAGTCAATAAATTCCCGTTATAACTTCTTACGCGGGCCATACTTTAGCCTCACTATAAAAGGAACTTCCATGAAACAAATTTGTTCATCCAATTCCAAACACAATTGAATCTTTTCTCTCGTATATCAATTAACTACGTGTCAATCCTGAACTAGTTAAGTTTCGTCGATCGCCATACATACTACAAACATTAATTTTATTAACCTCGCATTTTCTACCTTTACATAGTCAAAGAAAGACTTGTCCATGATGTTTCAAGCAAACTTGCATTATCTCTGCCTGAACATTACACTTGATTTGCCATCTGAAGTTGATTTCTCCAGCAAAAAACGATGGCACTTAGCTTTTGCAACAATCTATTGTTCCAGAGCTTTTGAAATTAAGACCAGCACTAAAGCACTACATGGAGCTGCCTACAATCCAAGAAAAGTACTTCGTGTATCGACTGATACAATCGCGATTGATGTAGTTCAAGACCACCCTTTTTTCTCAGGCATTGATCAGTCAAGTCTAGCTAAGCTTGTCAAGGATAAAAACATTGACGAACTTGCTAACCTTGGAGGTGTACAAGGTGTTGCTGCTTCTCTCAAAAGTGATACAACTGATGGTGTAAGCGGAGATCAAGAAGATGTTGCATGTAGACATGAGGCTTTCGGAAGCAACACGTATCATAAGCCACCTAGTAAAAATTTCTTCATCTTTGTTTGGGAATCATTCAAAGATCCTACTATCATTATACTTTTGCTCTGTGCTGCTCTGTCTCTTGGATTTGGAATTAAGGAGCATGGACTGAAAGAAGGATGGTATGATGGAGGGAGTATTTATGTCGCTGTGTTTCTTGTCATTGCTGTTTCGTCTATTAGTAATTTCAGACAAAACAGACAGTTTGATAAGCTTTCCAAAGTGAGCAAAAATATTCCAGTTGAAGCTGTTAGAAAGAGGAGGCGCCAACAGATATCGATTTTTGAAATTGTTGTTGGAGATGTCATTTGCTTGAAAATTGGAGATCAAGTCCCTGCTGATGGGATTTTGGTAGAAGGTCATTCTTTACAGGTGGATGAATCTAGCATGACTGGAGAAAGTGATCATGTAGAGATTAACCTTACCCGAAATCCATTCTTGATATCTGGCACGAAGGTTGTCGATGGCTATGGCATGATGCTTGTGACATCGGTTGGAATGAACACCACCTGGGGTGAAATGATGAGCCAAATCAGCAGTGATTCTAATGAGCAAACCCCTCTCCAAGAACGACTCAACAAGCTTACTACATCTATTGGTAAAGTTGGGTTGCTAGTTGCTTTCTTAGTTCTTGTTGTCCTATTGGTTAGATACTTTACTGGGACCACAAAAGATGAGAATGGGAACAAAGAATTCAACGGGAGCAAGACATCATCTGATGATGTAATCAATGCTGTGGTGGGAATTGTTGCTGCTGCTGTTACCATTGTTGTTGTCGCGATTCCTGAAGGCTTGCCTTTAGCTGTTACACTTACTCTGGCTTATTCCATGAAGAGAATGATGGCTGATCAGGCAATGGTTAGGAAGCTCTCAGCATGTGAGACTATGGGATCTGCCACCACCATCTGTACAGACAAAACAGGCACTCTTACATTAAATAAGATGACCGTGACAAAGTTTTTCTTAGGCAAACAACACGTGAAGGCAGAAAGTCATACATCAATTTCAGCAAAAGTTCATGAACTATTCCATCAAGGGGTTGGATTAAACACTACTGGTAGTGTTTTCAAGTCCTCCGATCCATCTTCCAGCTTTGAGTTCTCAGGCAGCCCTACTGAAAAAGCTATTCTTTCATGGGCTGTTATGGAACTGAACATGGAGATGGATCAAATCAAAAGAAATTTCAACATTCTACATGTGGAAGCTTTCAATTCAGAGAAAAAGAAGAGCGGTGTCCTGATCAAGAACATCAGTGATGGCACAATTCATGCACATTGGAAAGGTGCTGCTGAAATGATTTCAAGAATGTGCTCCCATTACTATGATCTTGAAGGGAACGTAAAACCTCTAGAGGAATCAGATAAGGAAGAATGTGACAGGATAATTGAAGGAATGGCTGCCAGCAGCCTGAGATGTATTGCATTCGCACACAAGCAAGTGCCAAAAGCTGAGCAGAAGGATAATGAACATATGCATGGAAATGTTCCAGACAACTCTTTCATTCTTTTGGGCTTTGTTGGCCTAAAAGATCCATGTCGGCCAGGCGTGAAGAAAGCAGTGGAAGCTTGCCAAAATGCTGGTGTGAACATCAAGATGATCACTGGTGACAATGTGTTCACTGCAAAAGCCATAGCAACAGAATGTGGAATTCTTCATCCTAATCAGGAAGTAGATGAAGGAGCAGTCATAGAAGGTGAAGAATTTCGCAACCTAACAGATGAAGTACGGATGGAGAGAGTGGAGAAGATACGTGTGATGGCAAGATCATCCCCTTTTGACAAACTTCTAATGGTGCAGTGCTTGAGAAAGAAAGGTCATGTGGTCGCGGTCACAGGTGATGGAACAAACGATGCACCAGCTTTAAAGGAAGCAGATATAGGACTTTCTATGGGGATTCAGGGCACTGAAGTGGCTAAAGAGAGTTCTGATATTGTCATCTTGGATGATAACTTTGCTTCAGTTGCCACAGTTTTGAAATGGGGAAGGTGTGTCTATAACAATATCCAGAAATTCATCCAATTTCAGCTCACAGTAAATGTGGCTGCGCTCGTGATCAATTTTGTAGCAGCTGTTTCATCTGGTGAGGTACCACTCACAGCAGTACAGTTGCTATGGGTAAATTTGATCATGGACACATTAGGGGCATTAGCACTTGCGACAGAGAAGCCAACCGAGGAACTCATGAAGAAGAAACCAGTCGGTAGGACTGCACCGCTTATCACCAACATTATGTGGAGAAATCTAATGGCTCAGGCCTTATATCAGATTGCTGTTTTACTGACCTTACAATTCAGAGGAGAATCAATCTTTGGTGTCAGCAAGAGAGTAAACAATACGTTGATCTTCAACATGTTTGTTCTTTGCCAAGTGTTCAATGAATTCAACGCGCGAAACATGGAGGAGAAGAATGTTTTTAAGGGAATATATAAGAACAAGCTGTTCATGGCAATCATCGGAATAACATTGGTTCTCCAAGTGGTGATGGTGGAGTTTCTAAAGAAGTTTGCAAATACAGAGAGGCTGAATTGGGGGCAATGGGGAATCTGCATTGGATTTGCAGCTGCATCTTGGCCAATTGGTTGGCTTGTCAAGTGCATAAATGTCCCAGAGAGACCAATCTTCAGTTATCTCAGGTTAAAATAGAGTAAATATAGATGTTCATTTTTTTTGGTCCATAAGTTAGTTTGTTGCAATTGTATTAGTTTGTTGTGAAATGGTTGATTTATGTTGCATTCATTTATTACTCACTACTTGTATTTCTCTATGGTATGTTTCTAAATAAAGAGTTGTACAGAATTCTTCTACTACAGTTACAGAGCATAGATTTACAGTTAAAAATTACTAAAATATCAACAAAAATATCAAATTCTGAACTCACATTTTTTAAAACTTAAAAGTGGAATGGAATCACCTTAAGAGTTGAACATATCTAGAAGTATCAAGTCCAGAGTTTCTCCCTTTGCATATCCAAATTTCTCCACCTCTCAGTAGTAAAGACTGAAGAAATTCAACAAATAAACTGAATTAACTAAAGTTAATTTTTTGGAACTACAAAAAAAACTTAGATTTTTTATGAAAGCTTCTAGAATGATCTACTCTTAAAGCTAGATCTAAAAGTTCTAGATTCATAGCTAGAAGGCATTCTCTTATCCAAAATCTTCCTTAACGATATTGAACTAGCCGAACTTTCCTCAATTATACTTTTCTTCTGCTATTCTCTACGTAGACAAAGTCCATTTCCTAATTCAATCCTTGTCAATCATCATAGAATTCAGAATGCAATAAAACTTGTTTTCAGGTTGATCACAGCAGGGTTCAGAAGTGGAAAATGTGTGTAATATGGATCCCAAGGGATGAGAAGAGATGTCAGTTTGTTACCTCTTTCAGTTTATGCAATATAGACTGATCGCCGATGGCCGATGCAATGCCTAAGAATTTTCAGTCAGAAGTACTTTCCGGTACCGGTGATTTTGTATCTCTCTTCCTAATTTGACCTACTCAGTCACGCATCAATTTGGGGATTGGAAAGTTGAAAGATGAATGAAATCATGTGACACTGATAGCAGAATTAGAGCCTTCCTTTCCAATTACTTTTCGCGCCACTATGATATATTACAAAGACATTGTTTCTACTATCTGAATTGAAATGTTAACCAGAATTTATTGATTTATCTGTAATGGGTAATTGATTTAGCTGTTTCGATAATGGTTTTTGATTAGTTTCACTATGGATTATCGGTTCTTAATATTTTGATGTTTTTCCTTAACCGATTAACCTATAATTACATTTATATGTATGTATATAAAATAATTAACTCAAAGTTTAGTTTTGCATACTTTTATTTTTTATTGTCTCAAACTTTCGATTATGTTACTTTTGAACAAGATGCAATCTGTCATACTCTAAATGATTTTCATTTATTATTATTTTGTGTCAAATTGGAACTGTTAAACTGATAACCAAATCAGTAATGATCAATCACCAATAATCGATAAGCAATATCTTAATGATTCTAAAATTGTTTAGCATGTCTATAAATCGATAATCGATAAACTTTAAATTTTAAATAAATCTAATTGATAAACTTTAAATTTTAAATAAATCTAATTGATAAACTTTAAATTTGAATAAATCGAATTGATAAACTTTAAATTTGAATCTATACCTTGTTGGACTCAAGCTCCAATATTTTTAGCCTATTTAATTTCTCTATAAAACTCTATTTGTGATTGCAAAACACAGAAAAAGAAACACTTAGAATATTAAGATTTGAATAATTAAAATTAAAATCTAAAAAATAGACAAACTTAATAACTGAAAATGGAATAATTAAGATTCAACTATACAAGCAAATAAGGTGTATGTCTCTTCTTAATTTTTTTTTCTTCAACGATCACAACAGTACTAGATCCATTGTGATTCCACAACTAAGATTTTGAGAGAGTGGATATATGCAAAGTCTAAGTATTTTCTTTTTGGAACCCTTTTTCATTCCTAAATTTTGTTTGATTTTCTTGTGCTACCTTATTACTAGTATTTATTATAGTAAGACATCATATAATTATCAATTGCATCTTGTTTCTATTTTTTTTCTTGATTTATAAAGTGCTCCTAAACATTGTCGGTGAACTTTACATATATATCAAAACTAGGTGATGGCATTAATTATATTTTGTGAAACAAATACTTAAATACTTCACACACGGACCATATTGTCGACATGACCAAATTGTTAACAAAAAGAAACGTAGCTACATAATGATAAGTATACTTAACAGTTAAGTTAAAATATACTAATTAATTTATAATATAACTTAGCTTATACATAAGTCATTTATGTCTTAAGAGTCTAGTCCTTCTCCGAATTTCGCATAAGACGAAAACTTAATGTATCAGTTCGCTTATTTTGTCAAACAATGCAAGGTGAAAATTTTATGTAACTAAAGAGTTATGAAATAGTATGATAGTTAAGAGATCATTATTAGCTAATCTGCTATAATAGGTGGTAAGAGTTACATTTTATCTGACTGTGCAAAAGATATAATTTTACACCAACAATATATATTATTCAAACTCTAATTATATAATTGTGTAAAGTTTCAACTAAACTCAAATTACATACCTTGGATCATGTATATTTTATGTATATTTAGTACAAGTATTTACAACATATGTGTTTTGTAGTTGACTAAAGTGTTTCGGATCGTAGTTATCCCAAAATTCAATTATAGAACTTAATTGGAAAATTTAAGCATAATCTCTATTGAGTCTAACTTTCTTATCCAAAACAACCAATTATCAATTATTACCAAAAACAATACATAGTTATACATCATATATACACAATTAGTATATATACTTCTTATGTTCCAATTATATGACTGTTTTTTTTTTTTTAGTCAGTCGCAAAAAGAATAACACATTTCTATATTAAGTAGCAATTTAACTTTAAAATATTTATCCTTAATAAAGTGATTTATAACCACACAAATATCTATCATTTATTTTAAACCACAAGTTTCAAAACTCTTCCTTTCTTTGTTAAATTGCATGTCAAGTCAAAATAACTCATATAAAATGGAACGGAGGGAATATTATTCATGCAATATCGATACATACATATAAATATAGTCGTTTTATTGAAGGGAAATTATGCAGAATAGAACAGGTTTAGCCTATAATAGGTACTATACCTACAGTTTCTCAAATTCTTGCTATTCGCCTGATTTGTGTAATTTCTCTGATTTGTAGAAATCCAGAATTTGTATAATTCGATTCATGATGGTATAAATCCAAAGTTTTATATATGCTTACCCTAGCTATTTGTATACAATTTATGAAAAGATCATAATAAAATACCATGTTTGTATATTGACAAGCGAAATATATAAAAAGAGTTCTGAAAAAATTATAAATGTATAAATACAGAATTTGTATATACTTACCCTATTTGTATATTCGCAAGCGAAATATACAAACAACAGCCTCCATAGCAAACAAAACTATAGCTATGAAGTGCAATTATCGATTATAACTATAAAGCTTTGTTATGTTTATTATGTTTCCTATTTCTAAAGTTTTCTCTTTATTAAACAAATTGGTCACTTGTACAAGAAGCCCAGCTTAATTAGATCGTGGGCCGCAAGAAAATAATAGGGGAGGACCATCCATAGATTATGCATTTTTCAAAGGCGGTTAATGGAAATATCCACTAAACTTCATCAACTTGATTACGCGGTGTATTACTACTTATATAATATGATTAACTTCCAGGGGATTATTACTACTTCACTCCAAAACACAATCACAAATTATTTGATCTTTTTTGTCCTTTCATTATTATTATACACATTTTCAGTCAAACATGTTTGAAGAAAACTTGCATTACCTATTCATGAACAAAATCACAACTGACTTGTCAAAAGAAATTGAAACCTCCAACAAAAAAAGATGGCACTTAGCTTTTGCAATCATCTATTGCTCCAGAGCTTTTAAAACTGCCCTTGTACCATCTTATAGTCATGGATCACCTGCCTACAATCCAAGAAAAATACTTTGTGTATCGAATGATACAATCGCGATTGATGTAGTTCAACACCAGCCTTTTTTCTCAGGCATTGATCACTCAAGTCTAGCTAAGCTTGTCAAAGATAAAAACTTTGACAAACTTGCTAATATTGGAGGTGTACAAGGTGTTGCTGCTTCTCTCAAAAGTGATACAACTAATGGTCTAAGCGGAGATTCAGAAGACGTTGCACGTAGACATGAGGCTTTTGGAAGCAACACGTATCGTAAGGCACCTACTAAGAGTTTCTTCGTGTTTGTTTGGGAATCATTCAAGGATCCTACCATCATTATACTTTTGCTCTGTGCTGCTCTGTCTCTTGGATTTGGAATTAAGGAGCATGGACTGAAAGAAGGATGGTATGATGGAGGGAGTATTTATGTCGCTGTGTTTCTTGTCATCGCTGTTTCGTCTATTAGTAATTTCAGACAAAACAGACAGTTTGATAAGCTTTCTAAAGTGAGCAAGAATATTCCAGTTGAAGCTGTTAGAAAGGGGAGGCGCCAGCAGATATCGATATTTGAAATTGTTGTTGGAGATGTCATTTGCTTGAAGATTGGAGATCAAGTCCCCGCCGATGGGATTTTGGTAGAAGGCCATTCTTTACAAGTGGATGAATCTAGCATGACTGGAGAGAGTGATCATGTAGAGATTAACCTTACCCGAAATCCATTCTTGATATCTGGCACGAAGGTTGTCGATGGCTATGGCATGATGCTTGTGACATCGGTTGGAATGAACACGACCTGGGGTGAAATGATGAGCCAAATCAGCAGTGATTCTAATGAGCAAACCCCTCTCCAAGAGCGACTCAACAAGCTTACTACATCGATTGGTAAAGTTGGGTTGCTAGTTGCTTTCTTAGTTCTTGTTGTCCTATTCGTTAGGTACTTTACTGGCACCACAAAAGATGAGAATGGTAAAAAAGAATTCAACGGGAGCAAGACATCATCTGATGATGTGATCAATGCTGTGGTGGGAATTGTTGCTGCTGCTGTTACCATTGTTGTTGTCGCGATTCCTGAAGGCTTGCCTTTAGCTGTTACACTTACTCTGGCTTATTCCATGAAGAGAATGATGGCTGATCAGGCAATGGTTAGGAAGCTCTCCGCATGTGAGACTATGGGATCTGCCACCACCATCTGTACAGACAAAACAGGTACTCTTACATTAAATAAGATGACAGTCACAAAATTTTTCTTAGGCAAACAGCACGTGAAAGCGGAAAGTCATACAACAATTTCAGCCAAAGTTCTTGAATTACTACATCAAGGTGTTGGATTAAACACTACAGGTAGTGTTTTCAAATCCACTGATTCATGTTCCAGCTTCGAGTTCTCAGGCAGCCCTACTGAAAAAACTATTCTTTTGTGGGCTGTTACGGAACTGAACATGGATATGGATCAAATGAAAAGAAATTTCAACATTCTACATGTGGAAGCTTTCAATTCGGAGAAAAAGAAGAGCGGTGTCCTGATCAAGAACATTACTGATGGCACAATTCATGCACATTGGAAAGGTGCTGCTGAACTGATTTCAAGAATGTGCTCCCATTACTATGATCTAGAAGGGAATGTAAAACCTCTAGAGGAATCAGATAAGGAAGAATGTGACAGGATAATTGAAGGAATGGCTGCCAGCAGCCTGAGATGTATCGCATTTGCACACAAGCAAGTGATAAAAGCTGAGCAGGATGATCATGCGCATATTCATGGGATTGTTCCAGACAACTCTATAATTCTTTCGGGCTTTGTTGGCCTAAAAGATCCATGTCGACCAGGCGTGAAGAAAGCAGTGGAAGCTTGCCAAAATGCTGGTGTGAACATCAAGATGATCACTGGTGACAATGTTTTCACTGCAAAAGCCATAGCAACAGAATGTGGGATTCTTCATCCTAATCAGGAAGTAGATGAAGGAGCAGTCATAGAAGGTGAAGAATTTCGCAGCCTCACAGATGAAGAACGGATGGAGAGAGTGGAGAAGATACGCGTGATGGCAAGATCATCCCCTTTTGACAAACTTCTAATGGTGCAGTGCTTGAGAAAGAAAGGTCATGTGGTCGCTGTCACAGGTGATGGAACGAACGATGCCCCAGCTTTAAAGGAAGCAGATATAGGACTTTCTATGGGGATTCAAGGCACTGAAGTGGCTAAAGAGAGTTCTGATATAGTCATCTTGGATGATAACTTTGCTTCAGTTGCCACAGTTTTGAAATGGGGAAGCTGTGTCTATAACAACATCCAGAAATTCATCCAATTTCAGCTCACAGTAAACGTGGCTGCGCTCGTGATCAATTTTGTAGCTGCTGTATCATCTGGTGAGGTACCACTTACAGCAGTACAATTGCTATGGGTAAATTTGATCATGGACACATTAGGGGCATTAGCACTCGCAACAGAGAAGCCAACCGAGGAACTCATGAAGAAGAAACCAGTCGGTAGGACTGCACCACTTATCACCAACATCATGTGGAGGAATCTAATGGCTCAGGCCTTATATCAGATTGCTGTTTTATTGACCTTACAATTCAAAGGAGAATCCATCTTTGGTGTCAACAAGAAGGTAAACGATACATTGATTTTCAACACGTTTGTTCTTTGCCAAGTGTTCAATGAATTCAACGCAAGAAAGCTGGAGAAGAAGAATGTTTTTGAGGGGATACACAAGAACAAGTTATTTGTGGCAATCATTGGAATTACATTGGTTCTCCAAGTGGTGATGGTGGAGTTCCTCAAGAAGTTTGCAAATACAGAGAGGCTGAATTGGGGGCAATGGGGTATCTGCATTGGATTTGCTGCTGCATCTTGGCCAATTGGTTGGCTTGTCAAGTGCATAACTGTTCCAGAGAGACCAATCTTTAGTTATCTAAGGTTGAATTACTTGAAAGCCTTGTTTAAATGAGTAGATTTAGGTGTTCAGTATGTTTTTGTCATAAGCTAGTTAGTTCTAATAGTATCTGTTTGATTAATTGATTTATGTTACATTCCATTATTAATAATAGTGTACTTTGCAATGGGCTAAAATGTGTGTCGTAACTCAACTCACTCAATTCTTACAAAGTTTTAATTGATTTTTTTTTTGTACCAAATAAAAGTATTGCTTTATTTTTCCTTTAGTATAATTATGTATAGCATATTAAATTTAAAACAATAAATGTTATATAAGTACAAACAGATGGAAGTATTATAGAATGAACAAACAAATATGGTAGGAATTGAGAAGGCAAACTTGCTATAACCTAACACTTTATCTAAATCTTGAGTAACTAAAGTTCTGGCTGTTCCTACGACTAAACAAAGGTGTCTTTGGAATAGGTATACATTTTATGAGTAAACTAACTGGCCATGATAAAGCAGCTATCCCAATACACACTTTCCACTTCATCCAATTCAATCTCTCAGTACATGCAAACTCTTTCAGCATTTCGATCATTGCAAACTGGATAACGACTATCATTCCTACAATCCCCCAAAATAACCGCTTTGTTTTAGCTCTCTGAGGAGACTCCCTTCGTAGTTTCTCAGGTAGAATATGTTGAGAAGTTGGCAGAGAACAAAGATGTTGAAGATCATTGTGTCCTTTTCCTTGTCGCTTAATTGGTATCCTGATTCACCTGTGAATTGGATGGTAAGCAACACTGAGATCAGGTACAATGCTTGTCCCAATATATTTTTCCACATGATATTGGTTATAAATGGCTCATTTTTGTCAGTTGGTGGCTGCTGCATGAGCTTTGTTCCAGGCCCGTCGATAGTGAGAGCTACAGCTGCTAATGTCCCCACCATCAGCTTTACCCAAAGTACCTGAAGCATTGCATAGGGAACATTGCCTGCTGAAATTACTGTGACAATGTTGATGGTCACGGGCTCGCTAGCTGAAATTGCTGTCACAAAGTCTATCACCAAAGAAGCGATAGTTGCTGTTAGTTGGTACTGGGTGAATATCTGAACATTGTTGTATGTGGTTCGTCCCCAACTTAGAACTCTAGCTATGGAAGCAAAGTTATCATCCATGATGACAATATCCGAGCAGTTCCTTGCTGCATCGGTTCCATGATTACCCAATGAAAGCCCCACATTGGCTTCTCTAAGAGCTTCTGCATCTTCCACTCTGTCTCCGGTAACTGCAACATTATGACCTTTCTTTTGCAAGCATCGTACCATTAGAAGCTTGTCCAGCGTTGAGGCTCTTGCGATCACACGAATGTTATCAACTTTCTCCAATCTTTCATCGTCAGCATATCCTTGGAATGTTGTTCCTTCAATGACTTCTCCAGTGGATGTGTCATGAGGATCAATTATACCACAATCAATAGCTGATGCACGAGCGGTGTGGATATCATCTTTTGTAATGATTTTGATGTTCACTCCAGCATCTTGGCAGTCCATCACAGCTTTCCTTGCTTGTTCTCTACATGGAGCTTTCAGGCCGACAAATGCTAATAAGATCGAATCATCTTCTTTGAGCTTGGGATGGAAATGCCCTTCATGATCAATCTGATGTTCTGCTGTTACACTTCTATATGCAAAACCAACACAGTACAAACCATCCATTTTCATCTTTGTAATTCTTCCCTGCAATGCTTCTCTAGTATCATCGTTTATATCTTTGACATCCCCTGTCTCCTCGTAGTAACGTGAACACATGGCCAGTATTGCCTCTGGAGTTCCTTTGTGGTGCACATGTACTCTGTTGTCAGCATTCCTCCTTATCAAAACACGCCCTTGGTATTCCGAGTTGAAGCTTTCAGCATGGACAAGTGTACATCTTTCTTTCAGTTGTTGTACATCCATATTCATGCTTTTGATGCCCCAGCCCAAAATTGCATTTTGAATTTGATCCTCAATGTGTTCAAATGAAGATCCTGGTCGGATCTTGGTTGTGTTCAGAGCCATTCCTTCATGAAGCAGATCAAGAATTTCTGGGGCAAATGAAGAGAAAGTACCTCTTCCAAAATACTCTTCACGTAGCCAAAACTCTCTGACCTGCAGAGTGTTTTCAGTCAGTACTCCTTCCTTATTCGTACAAATCACAGTAGCGGAGGCCATTGCTTCACAAGCTGAAAGACTTCTAACAAGTGCTTGATCAGTAATCATCTTCTTGGTTGAGTAAGCTATGGTTAGTGCACAAGCTAACGTTAAACCTTCAGGAATAGCACCCGATGCAATTGCAACTGGAGTTGCTAGAATCCCAAGAAAGGCTTTCCATACATCATGTATACTTGTCTTACCTCCAATGAACAACTTCCTCCCATTGTTTTGCATATTCCCTGTGAAGTAACGGACCAACAGAACTAAAAGAACCAAGAAACTGACTGCCAAACCAACCTTTGCTATATGCGAGGTCAGTTTGTGTAGTTTCTTCTGTAAAAGTGACTTATGATCATGATTGACACAAGCTGGACTTATGATTTCTGCCAATGCTGTATCCATGCCAACTGCTGTAACAAGCATTCGACCATTACCCCTCAAGACCTTGCTACCCGATAACAAGAACACATTGGTGCTATTGTTAACTTCCACAAGGTCATTTTTCTTTGTTAAAGTTGATTCATCAATATGTAAGGATTGGTCACCTATGTATATCCCATCAGCAGGGACTTGATCTCCAGCTTTCAAGCGAATGACATCTCCAACAACTGCTTCAGAAAATGTGATACTCGTATCCTTCCCATCCCTAATCACAAGAATGGAGACGGTTTCAATTGGCCTACAAAGTTCATAAAGTTGTTGTTTATGCCAATAGTTACAAAAAGCAGAGAGACTAATGGCAAGAAACAGGGAAATTAGTATAATTCCCCCATCCAAACATCCTTTCACCCCATGTATTTTTATGCCAAAACCGAGCGATAAAACAGCATACATCAGTACAATGATGATGTTAGGATCTTTGAGGCTCTTCAATAATATTTGCAATAGATTTACTGATGGCTTCTTAAATGTGTTAGTCCCAAAATGTTTGCGCCGAGAAGCAATATCCTTAACATCATCTAAGATACCCTTGTCAGCATCAGTTTTCAGGACAAACAACACGCTTTCCACACCATCAAACTGTTTAACATCTCTCACTCGAACGAGTTTTGCTAACATTTGCTTGTTGATACTCGAAAAACATTCTGGTTCGATATCAACTACTGTATAAGATTGAGAGCGCGAAAAGTTGCTCAAGAGTTCAGTCTTGTTTTCAGCAACAATCTTGCTGGCTGTAGACAACAATGCCCTGGAAGTATAGAGAATTTTAAATGCCCAACACCATCTCTTCCTGGCGGGGGACGTTAAAATAGGCGTTAATTGCACTTGCAAGATGTTATCACACATGATTTTTGGTAAAATAATAATAATATCCAAATAGGTAACTGAAGATGGTGTTTAATATAATTTCTAGTTTGATAATTTGAAATGTCTGTTATATTCTGTTGTTGCATAAAAGAGGTGATGGCTACAAGTTTATAGACAAAAGTAAACCGTGTGTAACAGACAGGCTGCTAGGAGTGAGGAGATGATATTATTCTTGGAAGTTGCAGCAATAGTGAAAGTTATAAAAGATTGTTTGTCTTTTTGTTCTGGTCTTTGTTTAATAAGCTTATATATAGATTGGATTCCAGCTTGGCTTATATATATATGAGTATGACTAATCAGCGAATGAAAAACGATTGACGTAGTCATGTAATCAAGTATTGGACACCACACAAGCAAAATGAACCGAAGGATGCTCGTGCAATAGATGAGATTGTTCTCCCTTAATAAAAAAAGTCTTGAGTTCGAGAGCTTAGAAATTTTTTTGATAACAAATAATTTTGCTTTGAATAGAGCTCTACGTGACAAAATTTAAAAATAATTAGACTCCAATGTTGAGTGAAAAGCAAAAGGAGCAAGTCAAGGCAAAAAAGTGAGTACAATGATTGTTGAGTTGGTTTGTATTTTTTGGGGATTTTAAATGACAGTGCTTATATATGCTAAATAAAGGATTTTGTGTGAATTATTTAGATTATTGTTGTTATATTATATTTATGTGAATTATATTTTGTGTGAATAATTTTATTTCAAGCTTATCGTATGGGGTTTGCCTAGTGCGGTTTATCATGAAGTGCTCATTCGAAGGACAAATGTTGTAGCGGTTGCGGATTATTTGAAATTTTCATAATTAAAATAAATAGTATGTGTATTAATAATCAACACTCTATATAAATGTTGCTAGAGGCTTTAGTCACTCTGAATGTAATGACATTAACTCAATTGTTGTTAAAAATAAAATCTATTGCCACAAAATATCTTTTTATTGTAATGACAACGAGTCAACAACTTCAACGAAACATGGAATGAATTTAATATCAAAATAACCCACTTAGGGGTCGATTGGCAGAGTATACAGAAATAATGTAGAATGTGGTGTGTTAGTATTTAGTAATGATTGCATTAGTAAAATGTTGGTATTAGTTATACTGACATTATTTCTTATACACTATTTGGTTTGACGTATTAGAAATAACAAGTTTTGCATAATTTCTATAAAAAATGTTTGTTCACAAAAACACCCCCACACTCTTTGGCTTTGGAAAATATATTAAGGGAGATTTGAGGGATCGTTATGTCATTAACCAATCCTTTGTAAAATATATTAATACATGGAAATCATGATATTATTATTAAGGGATAATGGTCTGATATACCCCTTAACTTTGTCATTAAAGTTGATGTACCCTTCATTAAGAAAGTGACTTATATATATACCCTTAACGTTATACAAATGACTCACATATACCCCTACCATTACAAAAGGAGCTCACATATACCCTTCATCTAACGGAAGTGAAAAAATTAGTTCTAAATTTATTTTTCTTACTTTTAATTTTTTTTAAAATCCATGTAGGGTACAAATGATCCTTCTAGCAAAGTTTAAGGTATGTTTTGATCTTTTTCATACATAATTATTTTTGACTTCTTTGATTATCATTATTTAAACATAAATAAATTTGACCATCAAAATAATAAATTTAAATTAATTGTTGAAACAAAAAAGTACTTGTGAGGAGGATCAAATATACCCCATATGGATTATATTAAAATTATTTTTTTCACTTCCATTAGAGGAAAATGGTATATGTGAGTCACTTGTATAACAGTAGGAGTATATATGAGTCACTTTCATAATGAGTGGTATATCAACTCTAAATAGCAAAGTTAAGGAGAATATTCAGCCATTTTCCCTATTAGTAATATACACTTCAATATACAATAAAATATATAACTAATAGTAGAATACAAATATTAATTATAGATAAATAGACTAAAAAAAATATACCAAACAATATACTAAAAATATGCAAAATTAACACATACAACATTTTTCTAACCCTGCCAAAGTGCTAGATTCCAGCTTGGACAATAGTTGTAATACACTTATCAAAAAAAAAGAAAAAAGAAAGAAAGATTGGATAATTATCGTGCATGAAATGAAGAGGCTAGATGAAAATACTTGTCCAAAAAGCAAATGGAAAAGGGATAAAAAGTGAGCACCATCGTTTCGCAAACTTTAAAGAAATTTCTAAGAATAGGATATATGGAATTTACCTACCCTCTGTAAAATATTAATTGTCCATTATTAATTTGATGCACTCTTTTAGAAATACTTTGTTGTTCTTAATTATTTATTCACTTTTTCTTTTTTCAGTTACTTTTAATTAGTTTTTCATTTTGAAAAATTAATAAATGACAAAAAATATTTACCCATTATACCCTCAGTTAGTTACTTTGAAAATATAAAACTTCTTGAAAATCGTAAGTGTTTAATTCATCCACTTCATAATTAATAGGGGTAGAACGGTAAACTCACTATGTCAATCATTGTTTTCTTAACAAGTGTGCCAATTCAAAAGTATTTAGGGACAGAGGAGTATAAATAAAAGAGGTAATATTTTTATTAAATTTAATGCTTTGAAAAATATGTTAGATGATAAATAATATTTAATAGGAAGATAAAATAGACACAAAAGATAAATTATCTCTTGATTTTTTAAATTGAACAAGTATTGTTGGACAATTATTTTTAATATAATAGAAAACTATTATTGAATGAAGGAGATATATCAAAGAGAGGTATAATAATCTTAAAATATAAGAGTAAATAAGTAAAAATAGAAAATAACATAAACAAAGAACTAATTGATAACAATAACTATATTAAACCTAAAACGTATCTCTAATTAAGAATCCAAACAAGCATTTAACAAATTACATAAACACAACGGCGGAGTCAAGATTAAGAGTTTGGAATTTCTAAATTTTCTTTAAAAAAATAAAATAGGGGGTTTCAAACCCACAACTCTAGCATGAAAAGTATTTCCACTGTCACTTTCTTACCACTGAACAATCAATCAGTTTTATTAGGGGTTCACAAGTTAATAAACATATATATTTATTTAATTTTCTATCACAAATATAAAATTTATAAAAAAGTTATTGAATTCATCTGAACACACAAACCCTCACTTAACTCCTCACTTAACTCCGCCGCTAAACACATTGCCTTTTTTCTTTTTCCTTGTACTTCCACTTTAGAATGTTATAAAAGATGCTGGTCTTTTTGTTGTTGACTTGAGACTGGTCATTCTTTAAGATTATTTTATAAGAGTGTATATTGGATTCCAGCTTGGCTTATAAGTTATAACGTATGACGAATATGAGTATAGTCGTTATTATTTTAGCTTTTACGCCCCTTAGAAATTAGATAAATTTAGCATTTTATCTTTATTTAGTGTTATTTTAAAGTTAAGTTTTTTTAATAAATAAATATGAATTAATTTATTTTAATTAATTTAACCAATTAACAAGAATAAGTTACTTAGCTTTCCTATGTTGGTCAAATTCATACATTTTAAAGCTAACAACTCTTAAGAGTAAATTAAAATAGGAAAAATTGTGTCATCTATACATTGATTTTGTGTGATGACGAGTCTTAAGGAATATCTATTTTTGGTAAGGACGACATGTAAATATGAACGAATGGGATAGTTCTTTTCATAGAAAGTCACTCAACTTTCTCTCCTTTTTTATATCATTAAAATCATCCAACTATGAATATTTTATATACAAAATCACTCTATTGATATTTTATTTAGAAAGTCATCCAACCAATTTAAGTGATTATTTTATTAAATTTGTTGAAATATACTTTTTGTTTTAAATTAGGTTTTTTAAAAAAAATAAGATTCTCATTTTAATTATTTATTGAAACATAAATTTTGTTTTAATTTTAAAACGTAACATAGAGAAATACAAGTAGTGAGTAATAAATGAATGCAACATCAATCAACCTTTTAATGAGTGTTTTTGGCTAAAATCATCCTGAAGTATGACTTAAATCTAAAGTACATCCTTGTATTATATAAGTGAACAAAAAACATTCTTGCTCTATCAAAAAGTTACAAGATTCATCTTTCTATCTATTTTTTTAAGAAACTCACGCCACCAACAAAAAAATATATGTCAAATCAAATGAATATATGTACACATGGTTAAACTAGTCAAGTTGAGTGATTTTTCTAATTTTTAGAAATTGAGAGTTTAAAACATATTTAGACAAAATATATACAAATTTCGAAATATTCTTTGTAAAAAAGTATGGTCGAATACAACTTCAACTTCAAAAATTTCAAATAAAGTAATTTTTTATTTTATTTTCATAACTAAATGCCTACATAATTTCACTAAATTCCCAGCATTTCTGTACATTGTATAAAATTGCATTGTATATAACATACATACGTACTAAATATTTTATTAAAGAAAATCTCTAAATAATTGGACGTAATATTTTTAAAATGATTTTTTTACATAATATTTGTAACCATTAGAACCTGCTATATAAATATTTTAAGACTTATGTATTATTGCAAGTCAATTTACTTGATGATGCAAAAATCATATAAACTAACAACACAAAATTTAAATTTTAAGAATGAAAGATTCATTTCCTATTCTTGTTCTTTTTAGGTAACTTTGATATTCTCGTCGTGGCTAAGACATGACCAAATTAAGAAAAAAAATATTGGTTCAATCAGTTTCTTAACAAAAATACACTGAAAAAATGATTTTTGTTATTTTTTAGATAGTATAAGGATGTATATTAGAGTTGATTCATAGGGATGATTTTAGCCAAAATACATTTAACAACAAACTAATGGACCAAACGATAAAAATGAACATCTAAATTGACATGAAACAACTGAAGATTGGTCTCTCTGGTACATTTATGCATTTGATAAGCCAACCAATTGGCCAAGATGCAGCTGTAAATCCAATGTAGATACCCCATTGTAATGACCCGAAAAATCATTTTTGGGAAATTCTGAACTATTTGTTTAACTTTAGTTAATTAGTTGTAATGACCCTCTTGGTCATTTCTGTGTCTTGCCTTCTGTGTGTCATTTAGAGCGTTTCTATAGTGACCCCAAGTCATTTATGACTTGCTGGGACTGACAGTTCGGTCACCTGGTCGTTCGTTTGGTCTTGGTGCGAGTTTTTGTGTTTTGGAGCTTATGAACCTTGAACGATCATTTTCGATCAAAAGTTCAAGAAGATGATATCGGAATCCAATTATGACGATTCCATCAGCTTCGGAAGGGTCATTTTAGGCTGGTAGCATGGTCGACATGACTCCCGACGTTTTCAGTGTGAGTCGGTGCGATTAGGCGTTTTAACTTTAAGTTTAAGCCAAAGTTTGACTTTGGTCAACATTCTGAGTAAACGCGCTCGGATGAGAATTCCGTCAGCGTGGTTAGCTCCGGAATGTCGAGTTTGGTCTAGATTGACCCTTCTTTTGTGTCTGGAGGTTTTCGATATCTTTCCGAGCCCTTTTGTGGGTTTGGACTTAAAATGGCTTTTGGAAGTGGGACCCACTTTTTATCGAAATGACCTCTGATGGAAATTTCGACTGCGCCGTTGAGTCTGGAATGTAAAATTTGGTATGGTTGCATATCTTGTTTGCGTGCACGAGGTTCCAAACGAGTTCGGAGCACCCCGTCGGAGTTTTTAGTTTTTGGGAAATTGCAGATTGCATGAAAACCAGCAAAAATTCCAAAACTTCAAACCCTCATCTCTCTCTCATCTCTCAACCGATTTGGGTGATTCAAAAGGCTAAGTTGTGAGATTTTTCGAGGACAATGCGTTGGTGATCTCGGATAGTGATTTGGAGTCCCCATTTGAGGTAATTTTTGAAAAATACCTGCTGCCTCACCCTTTTTGTGAGCTTGATTTTGGGAATTTTTTAGACTTGGAATTTCAGTCATTCTAGGTCCGATTTCAGTGATTTTTGAGGCTATCTTGAGTGTTTTTTTGAGGAGAACATTGTGGTGTTGTCAGATTTTACTGTAGATCGCCCATTTTTGGTAAATACACTGATTCAACTGCTGTCCCATTTCTAATTTTTGAGAAAATTTGGGTTTTAGTTGCATGTTGATATTGTGTTGTTCCCGAGCCCCAAATTGTGTCCCATTTTGGGACATGAGCTGGGGGAACTGGTTAGGACCCACTTTTGGGGTTAATTTCGGAATTTCCTGCGTGGGTCCCACTTTCCCCGTTTTGACTCCAAAATTGACCCGTCTCCGTTTGTTGTGATTTTGGTGTCTAAACAACCGTATTAATGTTGTGACTCTATTTTTGATAGCGGGGCAGCGTTTCGAGACCGTTCGAAAGGGAAAGCTCGGAATGAGTGATTTTGGAGCGCGTGTGATCGGCCTACAGGTAGGCTACGGTTTCCTCTCTTAGATTGAGCTCGAGAATGTGAATGCATGTTGATTAGTTGGGATTTGGGTTGGGTAGTTATTGAATCTTACATAGGTG
The DNA here is from genome assembly GCF_900185275.1 of Solanum verrucosum. NCBI lineage: Eukaryota > Viridiplantae > Streptophyta > Magnoliopsida > Solanales > Solanaceae > Solanum > Solanum verrucosum. Next base: position 1,430,383 of record NW_026020398.1, read on the forward strand.
TTAAAAATCATGTTTTCGACCTATTTCGGAATTATCGGGTAACTGTGAGCATGCTTTGTGTTATTAACGGACCCTCCTCGCTATGTGGAGTGCTTGCATGCTTAATTATTGTTTATTTGAAGAATGTTGGGCCTTAGTTTAGGTTTGACTAGGGCTTGCCTTAGAAATACATTATTCGGATCCAATAGGCCTTATTTTGCCCCGACGTCGCTCGGCCGGCTTAGATCCCTGTAGACTGGTGTAGCAGACTTGAGTCTGATAGTTTGGGCCTTAGTTAGGCGATACTCTTTCTCCGACTTTAGTTATCCTTATTTTCCCCGATGTTACGGCTTCACGAGTTACGTCAGCGACACTAGTTCTACTTCGCGATTTGAATTTGATTTTTGATTTGGTTCCAAGGACTTACATTGATTGGCTAAGTATGGACGGCGTTCCATGGACATTTATGAGTGTGGATCGATTAGGACTCTTTCAGCAGCTACATTGGCACTTTATAGAGCATCCGGTTTAAGGTCCGGCCTCTATTCCCAGATACTTATATAGAGTATCCGGTTTAAGGTCCGGCCTCTATTTCCCAGATACTTATATAGAGCATCCGGTTAGAGTTCCGGCCTCATATACTTGATATTTGTGATTGGTTACTTGGGTATTTCTTGTGAGCATCCGATTCGAGGTCCGGCCTCCGTACTGTCAGATTCTACTAATTAGGGTTGAGGTTCTGGTTGATGTTCTTCGTTCTTGGGTTCTTTTATGCAATTCTCTTTAGTTATAGTTATTCTGTGTACTCGTCGGGCTTATGGGGGTCCGTTCGGGTTTTTATTTAATTTGCGCACGAGTGTACCTTCTGGGCTTATGGGGGTCCAGTTAGGTGTAGTTAGCTTATAGATTACTTTAGTTAGTTCTTTGTACACTCGTGTGCATTCCTTGTTAGTTAGATTTAGTTCTTGACTTCGGTTTGTGTTATTCCTTCTTTTCATATTGCCTTTACTTTTCAAGTTCAGTCGGCCTATGATGCCTACTGGGTACCGGTTGTTTTGGTACTCATGCTACGCTCTGCATCTATTTCGTGATGCAGGTCCGGGCACTAGTAGCCAGCGTTGATCGAGCTTGGAGCAGACTGATCCGGAGACGGGAGTGAGCACACGACGTTTTGTACTATTTCAGTCTCCATCTGTATATATAGACTTGTCTTTTACCTTTCGAGACAGTCCAGTCTCTGTTGTCCACTTTTGGGACTTGTACTCATTTTGTTAGTAGCTCTGTACTAGTGACTTCCAGGTTCTGGGAGGGATCTTTATTTGTATATATGTTTTTGGTTTGCTTCCGCCTGTTTATATTGTTATTTGCCTACTCTTGTTTAGTTTCTACCCTCAGACCCATTACTTGTTGTTCCGGGTTACGGGTTGGCTTACCTACTGGTGGGTTATAGTAGGTGCCATCATGACTTGAGAAATCGGTCGTGACAAGTTGGTATCAGAGCCCCAGGTTTATCGGTCTCACTTGTACAGAGCTAACGTCTAGTAGAGTCCTGCGGATCGGTGCGGAGACGTCCGTAACTTATCTTCGGGAGGCTACAGGATGTCCTTAGGAAAATTTTCCTTTTTGTTTCCTTCGTGCAGCGTGTGTCTTATTGGTTTCTGGAAATCTCACTTGTTTCACTCTTTCGGGGATAGCTCGCTCGCGAGGCGGCGCAGGGGTGTGCACCGGGCCTGCAGCAGATCTCATCTTGGGTAGACGTTGGCACCGAGGTCGAGCCAAGGCCGCAGCATTGGCCCAAGATATTGGAGGAGGTGAGAGATCGTTGTTTTGTACGTGGTTGCGGTACCGTCTGAGGGTCGACACAGAGCATTTGGTTTCGATCGGCCATTCATTTTTTGATGTGTCGACCATGCGCCGATTCATGGAGCATATTCATCGCGAGGCCCAACGGGGCAGCGATTAGAGGGCATGCTATCAGGGCA